>NW_022158082.1:0-30619 GCF_003316985.1 Fusarium coffeatum
CCAGCCGGCCGCTCGCCCGAGCATGCTGTAGCCCGCGCCATCTGTTGAGTTCATCTCCGCCTCGTTCCGACAGAGCTCTTGAAACTCTACCTCCGTCAGATCTCGGACAAGGTATCCGCAGTTCTTGTTGAAGTATGCGAGTCGGTCGTATTGTAACTCAGCGTCTTTGAGAGCCTTGTAGACGGCCGAAGCAGCGTTGTCGTGCTCTTCGCTCGACTTTGGGAGGGGGGGCGGAGGGCAACCTTGAATAGGGACCTAATAAAAATCACCACTTTGTGGATACAAGTCTTCTCGTCCCCTGACCTTGACCACAAGCATGTCTTTGTTCAGATGTGGGTTCGGACGACGACTGCTCGGAACACCTGTTTGACAAGGCCCAGCAGTCTTCTGCTCAGCATTGGCGAAGTGTGTGAACTGATATCCGGCAGCATTCGTGGAAGCCCTCAGACCCGGGTGCCGGGGCTTGGCCAATAGTAAGCGTTTTGGCCTCAGGTGCATGGAGGAAGTAAGGTGTAAGAGGGTCTGACTGAATCTCTTGTTGCTTGAGACCGTTGATGACTTTGGCAAATAGGACATCATACTCATGCTGTTCTGGTGATAGTAGGAGTGTGATTTCCAAACTGCTTCTCTCAGTGGAACTTCCAGGAGAAACATTCGCCTGAAGAAGCTGAGCTGTGACAGAGGTCGTTCGCCATGCAAAGTGTCAACCAGCATGTGAAACGTGCCTTGAGCGATGCGGAGAAAGGCAGCCTGGGTCTTAACTGAAAGAACGGCAGGCTTGCTGCCAAAGATTTTGGCCTTGGCACAATACTCCTCGAGGGAGGTTGCGGAATTTGGGTGCTCGTTCGCTGATGCTTTAATGACATCTTTGACGAATACTGTCAAGTGAGCGAGCTGGTTGGAATCAATACCAATGCCATGAGCATAGCATGAGAGATGTAACTTGCTGTAGTCGTTGTTGGGGAAACGAAGGTTGGCATATTGAGAGTGCCGATCTCAGAATGCTGTGCTTCTGTACATGTAGGAGTGATGATGGGTACACCGTTGATGGATAGAAATGCAGAAGGGTTTGGAGAACTCTTCCCTGTGGCCACCGTCGTGAACACGCGGCGGGATCAGGCAGGCATCAGGCATACGTGTTACCGAGTTAGATCCTCCTTCTTATTCATTCTGACATCCAATCAACTCTCGCCTGGTGTTTGTGGTTGACAGTGCAGGTAGGTGACAGAAGAATCGTTACCTAAGGCTTAGGCTACTAAAATAAAGTAGCCTAAAAGCTACTCTAAGTAAACATAAAGTAATCAAATTATTTCGTCTCTTATGCTCTTGGCAGGAGATTGCTATCTTAATTGTAACCTTAACAAGCTCATGTTTGCATCACTCATCGTAAGGCATGCTTTTGGGTGACCTGTTCAGCCAACACAGTCATCAGAGATGAAGAGAACTTGACACTTGCGGAACTATACAGTATCTCCATCATCCTTCAATCTCTCGAGGCAATCATGGATGTGCCTGCAACTATCTTGGATTTTGAAAGATTTCTAGGAAGTGTTTTTGACGGATGGACTTCTGCTACCCCTATTGATGCAGCAGCTTTGCTGCCTCGGCGGCAGTTCAACCACACAGCTGTACACAGCTAGCTTCCAGACTCAGCACACCCTCTTCCGATAAGTTTGGATACCAGCAACTGGACCGCCGTCAACGCCGTCATTCTGATCGCCAAGTCCGTTATCACTAGCTATGGTCTAGCTATTATATAGGAATAAACCTATAAGAGAACTAAATAACCGCTCATATCCACGTGAATCACAATCCCAATGATGTACGTCACTATTCCACAGCTGGTCTATATTAATTGGACTCTGGATTATCTGACCAGTCTGTCACCATCGCTCAGATGTCAACGTTTTTATGAATTCACAAGGATAGAAGGAAGTGTTATCCCAGCGATGTCTATTCTCATAACCCAGTATGTATCTTCTCCCATTCCGATATTTCTCTCGTCCCAATGCAATTCCAATCCCTTTTCGCAATCCCTTAAGTGTAGCAAAAGCATGTCCCATATCCCGAGCCCCATGCCCGGTTGTGTCGCATGTCCTGTTGCGGCCCAAGTTCCGTTTCGTTCCATATCCCGTCCCAAAAGATTCCCAAAAGTAAAACAGAAAAGAGCAAATGAATAAGATAAACTCCAGATTCCCACCCACTTAGTGCTCCCGTGACTCTTTTCGCCATTGCATATGCTCCAAGATCTCCTTGAGCTCAGCCTCCTGGGCATCACTTGCTAGCAACGGCTTCCTCAGTCGATGGGCTCGTAGGTTATCGTCGATGGCTGGAGTTTTATCCTCGTTCCTCGAAGCCGCTGCAAAATACTTGATACGCTTTCGACCAAGGGCAACAAGGTAGTCTCTGTTCCAGGACGCAGTAGTCTTTCGTTGGAATCTATCGTGGGCCTCCATTGCTGCAAACTTGGCCTTTGAGATAGAAGAGTAGCCAATTAGCAGTACTTTATCAGGACCAGTAAAGCTACTTGCTCCTGTTTTCCACTTGATGTTCAAACCAGACTTTTTGGTAACAGATACCGTGCAGTATGCCTTTTGCCCTGGCTGTTCAACCTTGGTTCGTTTCGCTGAACGCCCGCCATCGTTATCGGCTTTTCTTTTTGAGCCAGGAATGCTTGCGCTGGTTCCATGAGTGGCTGAATCATCTCTCATAACTCCTACCTCGACGCCGGTATCCAAAAGCTCAGGTCTAGGAGGGGACGCTGAGGGCTCCTTGAAAGGCGATGGACTTCGCGAATTCTAGTCGTCGAAAATAAGATCCATGAGTCGCATTCTCATTCTTTCGATAACTTCAGTTGCCTCTGGATAGAACCCCATCACAAGGTCGTCGAAGGAATGGAGTTCCTTGAGCGTGAGATCATCTTCGCTTAGAATGACTCTCTCCAAGCAGCGTTGGTCAGCTGTGGCTTTACTGTCGCCCATCTCGGTCTGCGCTCAAGTGGTTAGATGAAGCTCAGGTAAGGGGTCGAGAGATTATTTACCTACCGCAAAATCAATAGAGACGATAGTTTTTCGTTGGACGAGAGGCGTATTTACTTTAATGAACAGAATGATACTAATGATCTTCTTGCATCTGCAAAGGTCGGCGTAACGTGGATCACGGTGGTTAGAGAGGGAGGTGAGGGAAGGAAGTTGGTACAGGCCGTTATCCAATTATTCATGATATAGACCGACCCTTTGGGCTTCAACCTCTGGAATTGTCAGTGCCAACAGCAATTGCTGACAGTGCTCGGCTAGCATACACAGCTAGGTTCCAACCCCAACACACGCTCTTTCAATAAGTGTATCAATACGCTATTGGTAGCAGCTCAGCAGATGACTTTAGCATGCCAGAGGGGTCCCTATCTTGTTTGACCATCCAGTACAGAAGCCGGCGTTCAACAGTTTATCTCTTCTGGGGGTGCCAACATGGCTTGGCCTCAACTATCAACATGAGATACCTATCGCTGGCATTGGGGGTACTTCTAGCTATTCTATAGGAATAAACCTATAAGGGAACTAAAGTGTAACCGCTCAGGTCGATGTTAATTACAACTCCAATTATGTACGAGTTCCGCTCGTTTATTCCGGGAAAGTACAATAAAATTGCTGTTCTAGCTGATTGTAAAATCCGTGAGGGTGTATGTTGTGTTGTCACATCTTCTGTTTTACTATTCCACAGCTGGCCTATATTAATTCAGACTCTGGATTAATATCCGATTGGTAGTCTTGCCCTTCCCTATGCTCCACTATAAGATGTGGAGGCTTTTGAGCTATATCATCAACCATCACCTATGCTTTTGGCGAGAAATGGGCGATGAATATGAACAA
Source organism: Fusarium coffeatum (assembly GCF_003316985.1). NCBI lineage: Eukaryota > Fungi > Ascomycota > Sordariomycetes > Hypocreales > Nectriaceae > Fusarium > Fusarium coffeatum. Next base: position 3,870 of record NW_022158082.1, read on the forward strand.
TGTTGCCTCGTCTATAGTCGCAGCTTCATCAACAATAACGATATCAGGCTTAAACAATTCGCGAACAAGAGTGGGCTAGCTCCAGGGAGTAGTTGCCACAACGCCGAAGAAACTGCTAAGCGTGTCTCTGTAGAGTTCTTTGCCCTTTTACTTGGTACTTGCAAAGTCTCCTTCTTCAAGAAGTAGCATAATGCGATCAGTAATTGCATCAGGATCACTATCATCGCCACTACAAAATACCACCGTGATCACGTATCTTGACCACTCACGGTTGCAGACTTCCAAGTTTGTACAGCACTTGGGTGTCGTCTAAGAGTTGCTGCAACGTGCTGTTTGTTATCTAGTCTCGGCTCGCTGCATTGCCCGATGCACGTCAGTAGTAGTAAAGGGTCGCATGTTACACTTGGGCCGAATCAGGCTATTAGTCTTCACTGAAACCCAAAGGCTGCAGCTGGTGTCGGTTGAATTGAGTGAAGTCAGATCTCGCTGGTAGTTACACCGAGTGGGGGTCGGGTCAATGTCATCCGTTCGTTCGCGCGACATTGCATCCCACTATGCGACGACTCAACAACACAACACCTCATTAAACCATCACCAAATTCATGTCAGTGAAATAAATAAATTCAATCGCAAGTGCTCCTTCCTCGGTCGGGTAGAATGAGTGTTTATCGTTATCGTTGTCGCGGACCGGCCCGTTGGCCGAGGCTGTAGTTCCTAATCGGGCAAGTTGTCAAAACACCAGGCTCACATATCACGATATCGAGGAGTTTTTGACAATATCTTTAACATTTCTTCGTCGAATACGTAAAACTAAAGTGGAATCATGTACAAATTGATCATGCAGTTACAACGCCGCCCATATTTCTTCCATAAATCCTCAACTCGCTTCGCAATCTTAGTATAGCTTGATGGCAACGGACTTGTTCTGTGTGTAGTTGGCGAGGGCTGCCTCGCCGAGTTCTCGTCCAATACCACTCTCTTTGTAACCTCCGAATGGCAATTGGTGGTGCAGCATGTTGTAGCAGTTCACCCAGACAGTTCCGGCCTTCAGAGCGTTGGAAACGCGGATGGCAGTGTTGAGGTTCTGGGTGTGGACGGCAGCAGCGAGACCGTAAGCGGTATCGTGGGCAAGGTCAATAACCTCAGCCTCATCCTTGAACTTGGAAATAGCGCAGACAGGGCCGAAGATCTCCTCCTGCATGATCTTCATGTCGGGGCGGACGTTGGAGAAGATAGTGGGCTTGATGAAGTAACCCTTGTCACCCAGGCGCTCACCACCGATCTCGACGGTGGCACCCTCGTCCTTACCGGCCTTGATGTAGCCCATGATACGGTCGTACTGGAGCTGAGAGACCTGGGGACCCTGGAAGGTCTCCTCGTTGAAGGGGTCGCCAACCTTGTTCTCCTCAGCTCGCTTCTTGAAGGCAGCGAGGAACTTGTCGTAAATGGACTCCTGGACGAAGATACGAGTACCAGCACAGCAGCACTGGCCGTGGTTGTAGTAGATACCGAAGTTGACCCAGTTGATGGCCTCCTCGATGTCGGCATCCTCGAAGACGATGTTGGGGGACTTGCCACCAAGCTCGAGGGTGACCTTCTTGAGGTTGGAAGAGGCAGCAGCCTTCATGATCTGTCGGCCGATGACGGTGGAACCAGTGAAGGCGATCTTGTCAACGTCCATGTGAGAAGAGAGAGCGGCACCGGCAGTCTTGCCGTAACCAGAGACAAGGTTGAAGACACCAGCGGGGAAACCAGCCTGCTCGATGAACTGAGTGAAGACGAGAGCGGAGAGAGGAGTCTGCTCAGCAGTCTTCATGACGACAGTGTTACCGGTGGCCAGAGCAGGTCCGATCTTCCATGCCAGCATGAGAAGGGGGAAGTTCCAGGGGATAATCTGACCGCAAACACCGATCTATGGCATGTTAGTATCATATTATAGCTAATTGGGATATATGGTGACTTACAGGCTCGGATCGGGTGTAGTGGAACATCTCGGGAGCAATATCAATGGTCTTGCCCTCGATCTTGTCGGCCCAACCACCATAGTATCGGAGGCAGCCAACGACGGCACCGACATCACCACGGGCGTTGGTAATAGACTTTCCGTTGTCGAGAGACTCAACAGCGGCGAGAAGGTCGAGGTTCTTCTCGGCGAGATCGGCGAGCTTGAGGAGGAGGTTGCCTCGGGTTTGGGGAGCAGTTTTTCTCCACTCGCCATCGAAAGCCTTGCGGGCAGCGGCGACAGCCAGATCGATATCCTTCTCGGTACCCTCGCAGATGGAGGTGATGACCTCCTCGGTGGAGGGGTTGATAACCTCGAACTTTCCCTTGTCGACACCCTCAACCCACTTGCCGTCGATGAAGCTGGTAACTGTTAGTATTTTGTAGGGACTGATCATGTATATCAAGACAACTTACAGGCCAATGGGCTGCTGGTAGGTACCAGTAACGGGAGTGGACAACTCAACAGTGAGAGCCATTGTGTATAATATGTTTATATGGTAGGGAGAGAAAGGGTATTGGGTATCTTAAAGCGAAGAGGTTATATAAAAGAGAAGAGGAGAGTTGTGGATGAGAGAGATGATCTGGAAGAGAGAAGGGATAGTTGAAGACGGGAAGCAGGAGTATTTATTCTTGAGAACCGGCGCGGGGTTTTTCAGAATTCTGCAGAGGTGGGAGAATGGAAAAGAGACCTTGAGAGTGAAGTGAAGGGGGGTCTGATACAAATCGGGGTGTGATGTGCCTCGGTGGAGGAGGGGGAGGGGGTGGAAGTTTTAGTGACGCCAACTTTCCCCGCAACAGCCTCGCCTCACACGTCTCAAGCAAGGTACAGAGAGAGTACGTATTCTAACTTAGGGGACCAGACCGAACCCGAACCCATGTGGATAAGCGGTATCCATTTGGATTGCACGGACAACCGCTGAGAGCTGCGGCGGCGAGAGAGAGGAAGAGCGGGTGGACGGCGCCCCGAAGAAACAATGGAGCGCCGAGATGGAGAGTACATACAGTACTGTACTGCATGGTGGCGGTGGACAAGTTCTAGCACGGTTAGTAGTCGAAACGTCACGTAATTACTTGTCGGTGTTCAGTTGTTGGATCATAGGACAGTACATTCAATACCGTACCTAGGTTCGGAACGGCTCAATGGTAAGAGGGATTCTCTAAGCCGGCACAACCCCAGATCACGTCAAAGATGCTACGAGACAGAGAGAGGTCACTGAAGGGAACCGAACCGCGGGGCAGAGAGCAGGGATTCAGTTTCAATGCGGTTGCTTGTACATTTTAGATACTACCTAGGTTACCTAGTAGGTACCAACTATATGCCGACAAAAGCAAAACCTCTATTCTGCAGCTCTTCTTCAACAGCCCTGTCCTTGGATCGTAAACGGTTGCTGTACCTACCAACCACCTGTCCTTGTCCTATCTTGATACAACCAAACTGCATTTGCTCTACAATTACGGATCTAGTTCCCAATCCTGTTCCACGACCCGCTGTTGTACTTGTACTGTAGACTACCCTCTGCTTCCACAGCAATCTTTATCCACCCCGCCAAAGTGGATAGAAGATCTGGTAAATCTACAAATCAAAAGGGTCGATACAAAGAACAAGGTCAGGACCGCCACCAAAAAGACACTCGAGCTCCAAGCTCTACCCCACAGCCGGATCCACAGTGTGACCAATGATTGGGGGGATCTTTCTCAAGCTTAACAGTAACTAACAGTAACTGTAAAAATTGAGGATACCTTTTACGGATACAAATCGTCAGAGCTTTCGGACAGAGAAAAGGGTCCTTCGAGACGTGTCAATGCGTCAGCAGATAGCTTGACTCAGGACATATGTCAAAGCTTTTGGCGGAACAGAAGAGCAGAGCCGCGTATTGTATCCATAGACATTTGTCTCTGTAGAAGAGATGTACCGAGAATTACGTAGTGGACCAAGAGCTGAATTGGTTGCAAGCTCTGACAAATCAATCTATCAGTGATGCATAACGAACCCCTACGGCCCGAGGCACTACTTGCCTATCCTGTACTGGCCTACAGTCCATATCTGCCCTGTAACCTTAGAACACAGTCTGGCAGTCCAGCATCCATTACCTACTGTCATGCAGCTAACAGCAACTAATGTGCCGCAATGAAACAATAACCGCACATCAGTCTCCAAAGCTTGGACGGTTTCATCATCGGTGTTATTTGCTAATAATGCCGTTTACCTAGGTACTATAGTCGGGAATTTCGTATACCGTAGCCTTTTACTCAATGATGATCAACTTTATAGTAAGCGGGTAACAGTTAACCTCCATTGTACCGTACCCTCCTCTAAATCCAACGGTCTACAGTGAACCGCAGCCACCCACCAATCCATTATACTGATCGACCCATACCTCTTTAACATCTCCGAATACTGCAGCCTTTAGACTCAACCAACCAATCCTATCAAGAGCGCATGGCTCTCGACGTACGGTTTGTGCATATTCCTTCTGTCCATGTTGGGGATTCAAAACTGTCTAGGGTAACGTCAAATCTCAACTGGGAAGCTCGATATGTCTACAACCTCAAACCCGCATAGCCAAGCGCTATCTGGTGCAGAATCCTTGCTTGGTCTGGGGAAATCATTCGACTCCCAACATGGGGTACATACGATAGAAAGATCACTTGTTGGTTTCGGAATTTCGGAACCGCTTCTTGACCACCCCCAGAGAAGCCACAGCCGCATCGCTTGTGAGGACAGAATGGTACATACACTAGGGGTCGGAAAACAGAGTGATTTTTGGTAAAAAGGAATTCCGCTGTTTCGACCCCGAGATACAGTACCTGGATGGCCCTATTCCTCTAACAGGTGCTCTGATCTAACTTGGATTGTCTGTGGTACTGTACGCATGATAACATCAGGGTCACTCACACCCCCAACTTGACGACACGGATCTCAACATTACCATGGCAGCCATGGCCATCTTGTTTGTCCGATGGCTGTGCTGTCAATGCTACAGTGATAGACTAATAGACTAATCCGTACACTAGTGGGATATGAGATCTTCACATCTGCCGTGCCATCCAATGTGGTCCCTCAACCCGAACCATACATCACACTTTCCCTTCTTGTATATGTATCTTTCAAGCATATTCTACGACTCCACAGGTATTGTCAATAATCAAAATTTTCTATGTAGGCACATCCACAAGAGCTGTATTGTTGGTGCTGGTTGCTGAGAGACCAACAGACTGAGGGTCTTCGGCGTAAAGGGTAGCGAGTCCATCGACATGCAGTGACTTGACCCCGCACAAACAATCCTGGTTAGTTGCGGTATCTGTAGATTGCCTTTCGTTACTTTTTCCAATGGCAGCGTCTCGAAAGGCTCTCCAATTTCCTGGGGCAGAGCCGTTCACCCTAGTCTGGTCTAACTCCCCCGCCCCCCGTGACGTTCCCTATGACCGAAGAGACGTTGGAAACTTAAACACATTGACTCTAGACCTCGTACTGCACTGTTTGTCGCGGACCCGCAGACTTGCCTTTGCCCTGTCTTACTCTTTACCTTTTGGGTTGGGAAGCAATTGCGGCTCCGCTGCGTCTCCGTCTCCGTCACGCCGGCAAAGGCGGGGACGGCCCCACTCACACTTACACCCCGCTTCCGAAGCGACTTCCACATTGGACTTCAACACGTTCCCCCAGACTCTCGGCTCTCGCTCAGGCATTTACCTCAAAGCTCAAGGCTCTAAGTTAAGCGTATCTTATTGGGAGATTTCATTGGACGAATCAGTGTAGTCTTGACCACATGGCATGATGTGCCTCATTCTGGGACTGGGCTATTAGCAATAACACTAGATCTCGTCTCGTCTTTTCCAGATCAATGCGTCGACACATGATTCCATATAGCTAGTTGATCTCAATGATGATCTGCTGTCCTAAACAGGTTGTGTATCTCTTGGTGCCTAAGTAGAAGCGTAAAGGTATCTCCACCACCAGGCTCGTCAACCTTCTCGGCAGCAGACGAATTATCCTCTAAGGGTTAGGATATTGAAATTAAATAGCCTATGGGCTGATCTAAAATGTCATAAATTGCCGAAATCATTTCGTCTCTTAGGCTCTTAGTGGTCCAATTCTACTAATGCCCCAATGTCAACCTCATCACGTACCTGAGTTAAGATGACCGCTATCCGGACTTACACGGTTACAGCTAAATTATTAAACCCATACATGTAGAAACTGATAAGCTGTTTCTGCATGTAGGTATGCCATGTTGAACTTACTAAGAAAACTCTTAGCGAGTGGCAACTCTACACTTACAAATCAGCCTCATCACCTCCGCAAAACTGACCCAACAGCAGGCCAGATAAAGCAACATGACAGATCATATACTCCACACTCAACTCTCGAGAGCCGCAATTGTTGAGATTGGAGATTCAAAGACAGACATTGTCCTACCATAAACTCCAATACAGGTGAGACATGGTCCAGGCTCTTCCGCATCCTTCAAACATTGCGGCATCTACGGACCCGCGACTCCAGTTTTTGCCTCGTTTTACCCCGCTGAATTACAATAACTACGGCTCTTTAGACGCCTGTATGCATATGCGGCTACCCCACATCCGGGGCCGCAAGTGTTTCTCCTCATCCCCGACTAGGGGACCGATTTGAGCTGGGGCGGGCACGGCTCCGTTCTGACTTGAGCTTGGGTGTGTGATTAGACGTGTCAGACGACATCTGGTGTCTGCAAGTACTGTAGATCTTATATCTCCAGACTTGGACGTCAATATGGTTGGGGAGTGGTAGATGGGAGCTGATCACCACGCGATGAGCTGGGTTCAGTGTTCCTGACTGCCACGTTGTGTCCGGTCCAGCGGTAATATGTGAATCTGGTTCTCTCAGCGCCTGGAAAAAGCTCACTCTGGAGCTAGTGGATAGTTTTACCGGTAGATTTCGGGATTTATGAGGTCCCTTGTCCCCCAGGCTCTCCCCAGATGGTCTGTCACTCAAGCCGAGCACAGCTCCCCTAGAAACTCCCGTCCCCCGGACCATCTGTTTCCCCAGATGCGCTTAAATAAACAGATTTAAGACTATCAAGTTGATAAGACTCCTCACGTGAGTTGTTGGCATTGGTACTTGAGTTCACGATCAGCTCTACCAAAAGATGTTCCAGAGGAATAGTCATTCGACACTTCCCTCTAAGGTTAAAAAGTCAAGAAAGTAAATTCAAATATAAACCAGTATTTTATTGCTTATTTCCTTCTTGTTAACCTGTTTTGCGTTATTTGTCTGCTCATTGTGTTTGTTTGCTAGCTAGGTGGTTGGCAGGTACTTGCATCTACGAGAACTAGGGGCATGGATTCAGAAGCAGCCAAAGCCCAGTTCAGTAGCCGATAAATAAGCTTTGAGAGAGTAATAGTTTCTAACTCTTTTTCTCTTCATGCTCGTCTGGTGCACTACTTATTATCCAGTCGAGTTTCATAGAGTGAGCGACACCTATCGTTTGTTCAGCCTTGACAATCTACCCACAAGAAGTGAAGTAACTGCTTAGCTTTGATCTACCTGTAATGTCTACGACACTACTATTCATATAAACTTAGAACGGTTTTGATGAAGCAAAATGAGAAAAGAAAGTGTAATACCTGATGTGTTTTACGGTTTTTGCTACTGCTGTTTTTTTCTAATCTGCATCTCATGGGGACGCAAGTAAATTTCTCGACTATGAGACGCAAAGAATAAAGAACACAAGACTCATTTCAAACTTTTAAATCCATAAATGGAGACCAAGTCTTAATCAAAATGAACGATATATCTGAAAGGGCTTATCCCTTCAAAGATCACCTAATGGGATCTCTGCGGTTGGGCAGTAAAGGGAAAGGAAGTTGTACTGTTCCTATGCGAAAGTGCTATAGTATGGAATGGCGCTCAACCAGCTCTATTATATGAGCCTCTACTTGTTACTCACAACGAATAATGCGAACTTTCTTGTATTTCGGAAGTCGAGATCCAATACTCACACTGACAAGCTTACATGACAATAGGGTAAGCTACTTCACTAGCAGAACTGGAACTTGAACTAGATTAAACACCAAGCATCTCTAGGAATGTAAGGCAAGCCTGAAAGAGATTAAACCACTTCATCGTCACGAAAAGTAATTAAAAAAAAATTGTCCAGAAAGAAGGGAGTAACTGTTGGCGTGCAAATGTGATCGTGATGTATCTCTACAGTCTTGCATCGAAGCTGAATCTCATGGGAACTTGAAATTTCTGACATTATGAAACCCGCTATCATAAGGTCGACGAAACACCATAAGCCCAATTTTTGAATCATACATACTCATGCCTGCTAGCTTGGTATCTATAAGTTGGACGCATTCGTCTTTGTCTTCTGCTAGTGTTGGTAGTTGGCAGTGGAGCTTTGACGGCCGAGGCTCCGTTGTAGTGTAAGCTTGTACCTGCAGCTGGAGCAGTGATTGGCCAAGATAGCTCTCCGCCAAGACGCCAGCGGGAACCTCCTCCATCTCCTTTCACAGCATGCTTCATGACGTTGCATCTTAACTCCTCCCTCAATAGCCAAACAGAGCTCTACTTCAGCAATACAGTCTTTAACGCCCTCGCTCATCCTGTCGCCTCCGTCCCGAACATGCTCCCGTGTAGAAATGCTGCATCTGTCATCTCATAGCCGTCTCAATCCACGCGCTCGTCGCTGAGCGGCCTCCCTTTCCCGCAATGGCCCCAGAAGCTCCGAGCAACATCCGCGTATTTATACGCTGGCACGATCAGACTGTCTTCGCCGGCGAGGAAGTCAAATGTACCGTTACTTTTAAGAACGTAGCGCCCGCTCCAGGCCAGTCGAAACCGCCGCCGCAGCAGTCAGAACGAAGTCGACTGGCCTCGCCCTTACATACCCGACCCAAGTCGAATCAAGGCTTAACCCCACCGCCATCAGCATCCTCAGGTAGAGGACACCGCCGCTCTGCTCTCTCGTTAAGTGTTCCTGCGACTCAATCACATAGCCGCAGAGGCTCAGTTCAATGGCCTTCATCACCAAGTACAAGCGATCGCGGTTCGGGGCACTCCCACAAGCGCTCCGTTTCCATCGTCTCAATCGGATCCAATAATACTGTCGAGGACCACACACAACGCAATGATCTCCCAGCTCGACCTCAAAGACCGCATCGCGGCCACGGGCGCGCTTCAAGTCTACAAATACTTCCTCGAGCCCAGGGTCACCTACCCACTGGGCCTCATTCTGGTAGATTGCTCTCATTCTCTCCCTTGACTACCAGCTAACGAGTTTCAGCATCCTTCTCTCCTCACCGTCTTTCAAGCTCTCCATTATTTCACGCTTCATACCCTCCGCCTGATCGATTTGGCCGAATATCTCGCTCGCCGACAAACTCTCAGAATCCAATTGCACCAGGCCAGCGAAGAGCATCTCCATTGGGATCGCCGTCAGAAAACCCAATGCCAGAATTCCGCTTCCCTGCCGCGCCTCCACCTACTCGAGAGGAAGCCCCGCCGTTATCTAGAAGATCAACGAACGAGAATATGCTCAGTCCCAAGAATGCTGTAGGTGATTCTGGTTTGCCGGTTCGCCCTAAGGATGGCGTTCCTACTATCAACGAACAAGTTGCCCCTGCACCCGCAGCCCGCATTTTGGCAAGCAGTGGGGTCTTGGGGGGAACACCACGAAGCAGCGGAGAGTTTTACTCGGTCAGCAATAACTCGTCAGAAACTCTGGTTTCAGAATATGTGACACAACCACCTAATCGGCATGCACGACCACTGCGAAGAAGTCTCGGTATGACTGCGGCGCAAACGAGAGCACCCGAATCGCTTATGATGGGCTATGCTCAATTGCACGGCTCTTTCTCATTAGACGGATCATTAGTCAGTCTCACACAATTCGATCAAGTCAAAAAGAAGGGTATCGTTGGGCAGGGAGGCGGTGTCGTTGGGCTCGAATCTAAACGCGACAGCAGCCTACTGGGAGGATTCGGATGGGGTCGTATCAGCAGCTCACTCGGCGACTTTTTGGGTGGAGGAGAGCTTAGCACCATCAAAGAGATGCGCGGAGTTGCAAATTCCAAGTCTGTACCTCTTTTGACCACGCCGCAGTCCATTCTATTCGTCGATTTGCAGCTGGCACCTGGGGAAAGTCGAGTGTTTGAGTATTCATTCAAACTTCCAAAGGGCCTACCTCCGTCTCACCGTGGGAAAGCTGTCAAGATATCTTATAGCCTGGTTATTGGCACACAAAGGGCTGGCGGTACCAAAGAGCAGCAGGTCAAATCAGTCGAAGTCCCGTTTCGAGTTCTGGGAAGCGTCAATAGCCATGGTGAAATTCTGGGCCATGATTTGATGAACCCGTACATCCTACTACAGGATTTAGCCCAAGTCAAAAGTCCTTCGAGCAGTGATAAGGAAAAGGCACCAAAGACCAACGGCGATGGGGCAAAGGGACAGCAGTCAGCGCTGAATGACTTTTTACTATACGTGGACGACCTGGTACATCGACCTCGAGATGAAAGTGGTAGTATCGTTCTTTCTCCAGGTGCCGGTAATTCTAGGAGACCATCGACATACGAGGAAGCTAGTACCGCTCAGGAAGCTATCCATATGGCAATTATGCGAAGCAATATGACTTCTGGTGGGCAACAGAGTCCAAACCGTTTCGAGATTGCTCGCAACGGACAAAGAGTTGGCGTGGTGATGCTTACGAGGCCTGCCTACCGACTGGGTGAAGTGGTCACGATGGCGATCGACTTTACAGATGCGGATATTCCATGTTACGCAGTGCATACCACACTGGAAACGTCAGAGAAGGTAGACCCATCTTTGGCGATAAGATCCGAGTCGAGTATTCATCGAGTGACACGAAAGGTTTACTCATCCTCATCTGAGGCAACGATGTACTCACGACGGGTGACATTCAAGCCGACAATCCCAATTACTGCGACTCCCGAGTTCGTAACCAGTGGAGTAAGCTTAGAGTGGAAGATTCGTATCGAGTTTGTGGTGCCCTCTACAGGAAGCGATTCTCCAGATGAGAGTGAGAGACGCGCACCTCATCCACTACTTGAGCAGATCTCACAAGATGAGAAGGGAGGGACAGTGCTTGTGGCCGTTGAGAATCTGATATGTGAGAGCTTTGAGATTGCAGTACCCCTGCGAGTCTACGGAGCCGTTGGAACAGGATTAGAGCGCCTTGAACGAGACGAGGCGTCTGAAGAAGGTCTCGCTGTATGATTGGTATTGGATTCATCGTAAACAATGAGATGAGGGGTTGGATACTTGACTTTTATGAGATCTTGAACAACTCGGACCACAAAGAGAGGCCTTGTTACAAAAGGACGTTTGGCGTTTGCAGGAGATATTCAAAAGAGAAGGAGTACGTATAATCGAAGAGAATAAGGTGTTTTGGAGCTCAAGCCACCGGCATGAGTATATGCAGCTGTGATATAACTGTGGTCCTCTGAGTTGTTCATGCATTTAAGAAACCCCATTGCCCAAGCAAACCATGCTCTCAAGGCTTAACGACAACGCGTCTCCAATATTTGAGGCTGTCGAATGTTTGTTTAGGTTTTATGACATGGATATCGAGTGGCTTTGGAGGTTCTTGTTTGGAAAAGGAGACGAGCGCACAGATGGTTGATTGTCCTGCTGAAGAGCCGGGATTAATGGATCGGCTGGTCTATCGAAAGCCTGCCCAAGCTAAGTGAGACAATCACGATTAACAAATACAATGTAAACAAGCGAAAAAGGGCTAAGGTCTAAAGGTAGAGGGCTAACAGGGACGGGACGGTGTTGGGGAGCATCTTCATTTCACCAAGCGCCGGGATTAGTTAGACAAGCGGATAACGGCTATGGAGTAACGGAGAAGATAGGGCTTCTTGCCTTCTTCTATCTTAGAAAACGGGTCTCTTCAGGCAGAGTTTGCTTTTTGTTTATTATTGTGATCTCGGTGTCGATGATTATGGTCAAAGTGGAGGTTTGATGTGTTGTTATTCTGGTCAATGGAGTCGGTTGGGGGGATCGTGGCTGGTGGCTCGACAACAATTGGGTGCTGGGAAGACGTACGAGAGTTTAGACAAAAGATCATGTCATCTATGGTTGTCAGATTGAAGAAAAGTTTGCAGTCACACGGCCAAGAATCGATAGATGAAGTCTCAATTGTAGGCGATTGTGTCTGGGTCCTTATCGCTGTCACCAACAAAGAGTCCAGGTTCAATATCCATCACCGTCCTGGCCTGAAGTGATTCAAGGTGATAGCCACTTATGGGAGGGCTAGACGACAAGGATCAAGCGGCCCAAGAATCAGCTCCAACTCTCGCCCAGACCACATGAGAGGAACAAGACGTCAGGGTCTTGGCTCTCATTCGAAGAGAACAGGGACCCCTGGCAACCAAAGACATGGGCCCATGTAAACAATCCCAGTAGAACAACCTCTCCAGCGCCTACCGTATCGAGACCCAGGCTTCTGGACTTGAATTTGGGGCTCTTTCTTCCTCGACTATTGACGGGAACGGAATGGCTTGGGGTTAGGTTGGGATATTGTAACTAACTTAAGTCAGAAGAAAGTCATCGACATTCCATCCCATGAGTTGGTGCGAACCTTCTTTTTTCTTCCTCTTTTTCCCTCTCATCACCGACCGCTTTCGTTGGGAGATCATGTCTCTCTATGTCGCTCACTAACCATATCTAGATAATCTAATATATAATAATAGTCATTGTAAGTGCAAAGTTCAGGTAGCAAGAGCTACCTAGACTCTCGCTCGGCTTCCAACCTCTTTCCCTCTCCACTGAAGCAAACAAACTAACGCGCGCCTTCCTCCCCGCAGCCTTTTTCTGCACTCTTGCATCTCAATAATCGTCTTTTCAGCCCCCGCAGGCCCGCAGCAGCTTCCCGACTTACACCGCCCACCATCCACTTTTTTACTGTACTGTACAGCATCATCCTACTTCCATTCTGCATATTCTTCGCATTTTCCTTCGTGGGCGATAGGCATTGGTTGTCCATTCTTTCATCTCTTTCATCTCCAGTCTTCTCTGTTCTTCGTTCAGGTGTTTGTTCTCGCTTGGGGGTTATCTGAGACCGGGCACTGTTCTTAATGCTTCATTACTGCAATATCTGAATCAACCCACTAGTCGACTTTCTCAACCATAAAAAACTCACCAAATATTCTTTACCAAGTGTCAATGGCGGAATCATGGCAGCGACTCCTTCCCACGGCCGCCTAAAGCTTACTCCTTCAAACTCTCCGTTCTTAGGTCGTCCGTCAAGGTCTTCCAGGTCGCCTATGCGTGGTCGACCCCACGATAACTCCAAGCTTTCCCTCAAGCGCGTCATCGGTACTACCTGTTCCTCGCCTACAGGATTCGATACTCTCTCATCCGCTTTTGCATACATTGCTGGCGGGGCTGTTGTTGTGGTGGATGTCAATGGCGAGAACCACTCTCAACGCTTTTACCGAGCTCGACCGACTGCCGTCCCTCTTTACTCTGTAGCAACCTTCCAGAATACACCATCCACACCTTCAGGAACACCAAAGGCGAACGATAGCCGTGGCCGTGCAGGTCCTAGATATCCCAACTCACCACATACATCATCCGATTGGAACGAATCTCCCAGTAATACATGGACGAGCCGTGAGCGAATCAAGGCTGCAACATGCCTTGCTCTAAGCCGAGATGGAAAATACCTAGCTGTTGGCGAGACAGGCTATTCACCCCGGGTTCTGATCTTTAACCTGCACGACACCTCTTCCGACAGCCCTTTGGTATCAATTAGCGAGCATGCCTTTGGGGTCAATTGCGTTGCTTGGTCTGCAGACACACAGTATCTTGCATCTCTTGGAGCTGCCAATGACGGATTTCTCTTCATCTGGAAAGTCGACCCACGGACAGGTGCGGCGAAGCTCTTCAAACAGAACCGATGCACTTCCTATGTCAAAGACATGGTCTGGATAGGCAATTCTCTTGTCACATTTGGAGTTCGACATGTCAAGATGTGGAAACCGGAAGATGGACCTGCTGTTTCGCCCACGAAACAAAAATTCTTCAGCGAGCAGCCGGCATCTACACCACCCTCTCAAAGGACTTTGCCAGGGCGTAACATCCTGCTTGGTTCGCTTTTGGAGGAAACCTTTACTTGCGCTGCTGTTGTCAAGAATTCCAGTCTCATCATTTGCTCAGAAACGGGCAATGTGTGTATTCTTGAGGACGATGACAAACAGATGAAGTTGCAAAAGGTTCTTAACCTGGACTTTTCTATCTCGACGATTGCCGTTAAAGATAACGTTGCTTATGTTGGCGGCAGTCATGGCCATTTCGCCATTTTAGACGTTGAAGCGGTGTTGGATGCCCAACCAGCATCGGCATGCGTTAAAGATACAACATTCGCATCTGAGGGGCATCTTGCTGTGGGCTTTCTGGCAGACAACCTTGTCACCATTGACTCAAAGCAGTCCATTGATATCTGGAGCTCTGACCATGTGCCTGGCAAGGATAGTAAGGCCATGGCTAGCATTCCTATTCCCGGGCACGGACAGTCCGTGACAGGCATCCAGGTTCTACAGCGGCCCAACGATTTGGACGCCTCGTTTCTAACATGGACCGTCGGCGGCAACGTCACATTTTGGACGCTAGAAGGTCAGGTCAAGGCCTCAATTGATGTGCCTATCGGTATGACCGAACCTGAAAATGAGATGGACCCGGCGAACCAGCTGACTTGCGCCCGTACCACAAATGACGGCAAACTGCTTATCTCTGCCGATCGGATGGGTGTTTTGCGAATGACTGATATAGCAACCAAGGAGCCTGTCTTGGATATCAAAGCTCACACAGCTGACTGCCGTTCCGTAAGCGTCTACGACAATAATGGCAAATTTCTGATGGCGTCGTGCGGGCGAGATCGAACTGCACAGCTGTTCCATCGAACCGCCGATGGCTCCATTGAACACTTCCAGACACTGGAGTTTGCGGCGAAGGTGGTTCAGGTCATGGTCCCGTCCGAGGACAAGGTATTGACTTGCTCCTTCGACCGAACTCTGCAGATTTACGACATCATTACTAAAGAGGGTGACCCGGATTCTATTGCTGCTATCCCCTCAAGAGTTATCTCTTTAAAAGCTTCGCCTAGCTCGATGACTTTGGGTATGGGCCAGAGAACTGTATTTGTTTCTCTACTAGATCGAACAATTTGCCAGTACGATCTCAACACAGGACGCAAAATATCCTGCTTCAAATGTCAAGACGAGAACAGAGGCGAATCTGCTGTTTTGGACTCCTTGTGCTTTGGACAATGGCCCCCGAAAGATCAGGACTTCCTCCTTGGAACTTCCAACACAGATAAGTCTATCAGATTATACGACGCCCAAACGGGCAGCTTCTTGGACCGTGAATGGGGCCACACAGAAGCCATCAATGGCGTGTGCCTCGTTGAGAATGACGATGGAAGCCGCAAGGTTGTGAGTGTTGCATCAGATGGAACGATGATGATCTGGTGTTTGGATCTTGATGATCCTGTGCCTGGCACAACGAGCAGAGAGCCATCACCTGCTAAGGATTCAGTCTCAGCACGACCACCACTTCGCAGGGTGCTTTCGAAAGCTGAACTCGCTGAATTCCAACGGCCTTCGCCATCATCTGGACGAAAGTCCCCAGCATCAGGTCGGAAGTCGCCTCCACGAACCCTTCAACGGCGAACTTCACGATTCAATCTGGCTGCTAGTGTCAGAACACCAACACAAGCACCACCAATCAGCCCCAGTAGTACAGTGGCGGATGATACACCGTCACGACGACCTTCGGGCGACACACGGTCTAGTCCCCCGGTATCTCCGAAAGCGAAATCTATGAGACGACCTTCTACTTCTATGGGCACCCGCAAGAAGACCTCGTCGTCGAACTTGCGTGGTTTCGGCTCGGTCAACATGGCGACAGAACAGACCTGTCGTCAACTCAGGTCATTCAGGAAAAAGCTGGCCTCTTCAGAACCCATTAGCCAAGACAACCTGACTGAACTGGACCAAGAGCTGCGGTTGACAGCAGCAGCTCTCGGCGATCGGGCTATTCGAAGCAGGGCAATGAATGAGACGGTTCTTAGCGGCCTTTTAGATCAGTACTCAGAGAGACTGATCACATTACTAGACGAAAAGTTACGTCTGAACTACCAACCAAGGTCTCCAACTGAAAAGGATGGAGACAGTCAGGACGATGAGACTCAGGGCAGCGTGGATGGGTCCTCAAGTTCGCTCTCATCGTAACCTTTTACTCCCTTTTGTGTACTACCACCAAAACCGTTCCTTTTTTATTATTATGTTCATCTGGTTTATGTTGGCAATGGCGTTATGTGGTTATAGATTTGATGGGACGGGTGGTTATTGAACGGGGGGCAAGCACGGAGCGTATCCGGATGCCAAGTTCCAACATGATACCATGGAGTTTGGAGTCTTTGCTGCTACTTGCTGGGATTTAGTCCGCTATAACAACCGAAACCGGCGTTAGCTAACAGTCGATTGGGTCATCCAACGACCTTTAAAATGTCTCTGATTCCGTTTCTTCGTGAAGTTTGTGAAATACGACAGTAAATTTGAGCACTAAAAGAATAATTGTCTTCCTTGTTAAAGCGCTTTACGCGCCTGGAATAGCGTGTTGGTCTTCAGGGGTATCACGTGCTGAGCCAGGCCTTAGCGTGTTAGCAGGTTGGAGAAACGCAGCCCGATTTTTCTTCCCTGCATCATCGAAATCAACATTAGAATTCATTCCGCGCAATATCTTCGGCGAAACACATCACGTGACAACTTGACAGACGATCGCGATTACGGGCAAAAAATTAACCACACTACTGGTCCGACGGTCGAGCGCGTTTCGCAACGAGAGGTTCCCAGACGCCCAGCACCCGATGAAAGGCCTCGAGGTCGCCATAGACGGTTTTGGAGTTCTTGACTAAGGTTGCCTGTACGTGTTTTATCCATAGAACCCCGGCCATGACGTAGCCGTACTTGTGTCGCGACAGACGCCTAACTGGACTTCTTCCAAACCCATATAGACCGTGGCGCCAGTCCATCTTCTTGCACGACGTGAAGGCCCCCTGGAAAGCTGGCGAGGTGGATCGTGGGGCATGAATCAACCAGCCGCCTACACGTCCCTCGAGTCGCTGTTACTATTCCAGTCGTTGTTGACTCAAGGTGTCGAACCTGGGGCCTTCGCGCGTATCTCTGAGCAACTCAAAGAGAATCCGCTTATCAAGGAAGAGGCCAGTTATGATCCCGCACGATTAAAGCCCGATGCGCTTCAGCATCTGTTCCTGCGACTGTTTGGGGAGGAATTAAGAGGCGATTCCGAGAAGGCTACAACCGACGATCACGCAGCATCACCGAATTCGCAAAAACGAAAATCTGAGGGATCTCCGCTACCGACGCTGAAAGAGGTGTACGACAATGTTGAAAAGGCCCAATCGCTCATCCAGCGCCTCTGGCAGCGTTACCATGCTAAGATTGTTGGTCAAATTCGAGAGGATGAACAGAAAATCGAAGCGGTCCAGAAGGATATCAATCTCCTAGAGCGATCAGCACGAGAACGGCGCGCTAGAGCCGCAAGTCAAAATGGAACGCCTGTGCTAGCTGCTAGGGACCAGAAGGCTTCGATTCCGTCTAACGGGCCGTCACCGTCACCTACTGCGACAACGAGTGCGGCGACCCCAGTTCGAAAAGGACCTACACCACAAACGCCGGTACTGCCACCAAAACCTCCGGTTCCTCAGAGTGCCCAACCCAGCGTTGCACCACCAAGCCATTTGCCCGCTGGAGCGACGCCGATACGGCCTTCTCCTTCGCCTAATCCACCCAGTGCTAATGGCTCAGTTCTTCAACCTCCACCAGGAGTTCCTCAGACTGGACCACGGCCGCTACAGGCTTCACAAGCTCCCAAGCAGGCTTTGACTCCACGGCCAGAGGCTGGCGCAAAACCGAAAGACGGCAGTGCAGTTCCTCAGAATGCATCCCCGGCTGGAGCTCCTCTTAAGTGGGAGAAGCCTTATCAACCGCCACAGGCTGCTCACACGCCTCCACGACAATTTCAGTCACCTCTTGCGCCAGGGCCAATAGCTCCACCACCAGGGCAGCAGCATACCCAACAGCATCCTCAGCAACAGCAACACTCGCAAACACATACGCAATATCCCCAGCAGGCGCCGCAACAGCAACAGTGGTACCCTCAGCAAAGTGCACAGTTCTCTCCCAAACCTGGAGCTCAACCGCTATCCTCTCACCCTCAAACGCCCCAGCATGCTCAGGTTCAGCCTCGACCACAACCTGTTGCTCCGCAACCGCCTCAGGCCCAGCATCAGCAACAGGGACAACAAGCTCAACACCAGCAGCAACGTCCACAAACTCACCAAGTTATACAACCGCCGCAGCCAGCGTCAGCGCAGCAAGCTCCCCGAACCCCCCAAACACAACATACTACACCATCTCAGCAAACTCAAAAACCTCATACCCCTACACCAGCCCAGCTTGCTCAGGCGCAACAGTCCCAGCAAGGTCACGTTCCTGTCCCTCATATTCCTTCCCAGCAACAGCAGTTCAAGCCTCGACCAACTCCCACAAAACCAGGACTGGCACCGCCTCAACATGCTGGTCAAATACCACCACCTCTGCAACCAGCTCCTCCGCGACAATCAGTAGACTTGAGTGCGGGCCAGACGCTGCAGGCTCGGCCGTCTTCGACAACACCTGTGCCGCATCCTCGTCCTATCCAACCACCACTGGGACAAGCACAGCAGGTTCGACCGATTGCTTCAGCCTCGCCAAATCCTCCCCCAGGAAGTGCAGGTCCTATTGCACCACCTCAGCAACGGTGGCCGCAAGGGTATCAGCCTCAACCACCGCAGGCGTCGCCAGCTGGCCCTTCTGCCTCGCAGGCTTCAAAACCAGAGAGCAAGAACCAGCCCCCTCAACAAGGTCCTCAGCCTCAAGTACCTGGCGCCTTGGGACATATCATTCGCCAAGCTCTCAGTACTCCAGTGAAGAGACTCGGTACACCTCCTGCGCCACACACACCTACGTCAACCTCAGTACATATTCTCCAAGGATTTGGAACAAAATGGGCGCCGCATTCAACTCCCTCGACCCCTGGTCCTGGCCATGCGAACGCAGCTCCCCAAAGTCCAGCTTTTGAGCCAGTCAGTCCGCCTTCAAAGAATGCGACTCTTCCCAGCTCTGCTGCGTCTACTCCAAAACCTAAGAAGCAAGCGCCTAAGGCAGTTCCGAAGCTTGAACAGTCGGCTCCCAAATCTGTTCGGGGTCGATCCGCCAGAGCTAGTCAGAAGGCTCGCGGAGTAAGCTCTACTCCTTCAATCAGTAGGTCGAGGCGAAGCCAGTCTGTGATGTCTCACAATGATGAGCAAGCAACACAGGCTAGCGAAACAGCCACCAGGATTAAGGATGAAGATGCCACACCTCGGCCCACAGAAGAGACTGGTGATACTACTGCTGACGAGAGTATCCCTGGTCGACCTCAGATTATGACCCCTGGAAGTGTCTCTTCGCGGCTTCATAAGCGAAAGCGACAGGGCACGCCTCCTGAACTACCAACCGAGACAACCCAGGTTCTGTGGACACGAGGTTTCACAAAGGTGTCATCGTCTGCTCTTGACCAGATCTCGAGCCACCGTGACGCCAACATGTTTGCCACTAAACTACGTGAGAAGGATGCACCAAACTATCGCCAGATTGTGTTGCAGCCACAGGATATAACATCTATCCGGTCTGCTATCAAGCACGGAAACAAGGCTGCGGTTCAAGCTGCCGCAAGCCTACCTAATGGTGATCCTGGTACTGCGCATGTATGGCTGCCCATGTCTGAAGAGCTTGTCCCGCCTAAAGGCATTATCAATAGCGCTCAGCTTGAACGTGAACTCGTTCACATGTTCTGCAACGCTGTCATGTACAACGCCGATCCTGATCGTGGCCCCGGACCAGCTTTTATGAAACGGTCCCAGGAAGAGGAGGAAGAGATAGTAGGCTACCGTCTCGACGAGAACGGCGTCGTGAAAAACACTCGCAGCATGTTTGTCGAGGTCGAGAAGCTTTTGGGCGATCTTCGAAGTGCAGAGAAGGAAAGGAGTGCGCCTCCACCATCCGCTCGCCCAGCCAGCGTCGCTACACCCGCCGAGGAAACGGGCGACGACGATGACGATAATGGAGAACGTGAGACTGGAACTGCTAAGAGGCGTCGTATCGGAGCCCGGGGCTAATCATCTTGGGTTGAATTGATCATAGAGGCCACTATGCCCTCGGCTTGGATGCCAGCTTTATGCGCTGCCGAATAGTAGGCAGCTTGTACTTGTTTTTATTGTTGTGTAAAGCGTCTAGAATAGCTAGCTCCCTGTTAATTACCACCACCCAAGGCTCGCGTTATTCAACGCTAGAGTCATACACACATTAACTGCTTTCATCCGCCTCGTGAAATGTATTGAAATATTCCTACTAACTCCAAACACCTTTGCTAGTGTTACATCGTGTCGTCTATTGCCAAACATCAACTCATGAGCAGAGACTGTTTACTCTAGTTTAGCGGCCCCTTGGGATGTGCTCGACCGGTTGCTCTGCACGCCCTTTTTAGAGCTAGCATCGTCATCGGCAGGCCGCTTGCGAGGCCAGTCAGGACAGATATCAATATTATCCCTTGGAAACCACCACTCGAGGAACAAGAAGAAGAGATAATCCACAACACAACAAAGACAGAACAACTTTCCAGCCCAGATACCGCAGCCGTAGTAGCGTTTTAGACGGTCAATGAGGGCGAAGTTTCGTATGCGGCTGCCGTAGCCTGAAGTATCAACACCGTAGAACTCGTCCTCTGGGATGGTTCCTGATATGCCGTCGTAGACACGCTCTGTGCGCATGGCGACGTTTTGCCATGAGTACATCTTTTTGACCTGTTCGTGGAACTTTTCGGTCCGGATCTTGCCGGCGCGCATGGCGCTGATTGCTTTACTTGTGGCGAGAACAATATCATCTTCTTCTGGCTTGGCAAAGGTTGTCATGTGGGAGGGGAGGACTTCTGGAATACCACCAACGGCGGTACACACAACGTAGAGTCCACAGCTGGCAGCTTCGACAATGACGGTGCCGAAGGCTTCGGTGAGAGATGGATGGAGGTAAATGTGCCCGCGAACCATGACATCGCGAACTTCTTCATGGCGAATAGGACCAAGCATTTCCACGCGATCTTGAAGGACATTAGTTTCGATCATTTGCTCTAGGTCGATGGCTTTAGGACCAGAGCCTGCGATGATGAAACGTGTGTTTGGGTGGTTCTCAAGCACGCGGGGAATAGAGGCGATAAGAAGATCTGTACCCTTGTTGTAGAAGAGACGAGAGATGACGACGATAGTGATGGTATCGCGAGGGCCAATTCGTTGTGGCGGAGGATAAAGCGGTGCTTCAGGATTGAAAGATGTCGCTAGGGGTGAAGGTAATGCAGGAACATCCTTTGGACGGAAGTTTTCTGCGACAACAGCGTTGGGTATCACCGAGACCATGACTGGGTCAAGAGATGCACGAAGCACTGTGTTTTCTTTGCTGTATGGAGTTAGGGTATGCTAATAGTTGGATGATAAACGATGACTGACCATGTATGGCTTACACAAATACTGTGATCAACATCACTCAGAATGAATTTCATGAGCTTGTTAGTGAGAATAGTACCCGCATCAGCGAAGCCAAAGAGCGAGTGATCGGTAAAGACCGTTCTCAAACCCATCGTACGGGCATGCAGAATAGCCTCATGACAAAGACTGCTAAGACTTCCATGACCATGCACAATCTCGATTCTCTCACGAATACATATGTTTCTGAAGATGGGAAAGAATGAGAAGACGGTTGGAAACGTGGCGGCGCGGTAGATAACTAGGAAGGGAACGTGGTAGACTTTGACACCGTTGGTAAGGTAGCGGATGCCTTTGCGGTCATCGTAGGCATGGGTGATGATAATGACCTTGTGGCCACGGTCGACGAGCTTTGTGGCGAGTTGATAGATGTGAGATTCGATGCCCCCTGGTTGTGGAAAGAAGAAGTCGCTAACCATAGCGATGTTGTATGTGCGGCGTGTCATGATGGCGGTTAGAAAGGGGGATCCGCCGGCCCTTTCTCAGCTATATAGCGTATCAATCAGCACTTGCTGAGATGTAAGGCATGTATCTGAGGCCGTCTGATTATGGAGATGTCGATTGTTGAATGGTAGATGAGATGCGTCTCATTCAAAGTATTGTCTTCTCATATTGAACCACGTCTAAGTGAACAGGGGTGAAGTAGACAAGCGTTAGAGAGTGGAGCTGGCCAGATGGGCGGGAAAAGATGGCGTAAAGCTTGGGAGGTATCCAAGTCTCATCTCAAACTGACTCAGTCATGCCAAACTGTGTTTATCAATGTCAAAAAAAGAAAACGAAATTAAATACAGATGAGAGTCATCTTAGTTTTTAGTTCAGGCGTCTTTAATAAATTTGATCGATTATTGTTTAGAATGTAAGTGGTTAATGAACATGTACAGCTTGTACCTGAACATGCACGGACCGAGCCAGAAATTTAGCGGTCAACAATGGCAGAAACCCGATAAGATCTCAATCCACCCAAAATTTCTGGGAATTTGAAGCGACTTGAGGCCCCTCCATCGCGAAATCTGGCGAAGCAATTGTCGAAAAAATGTATGCCAGATACGTTCCTCCCCCAAAGGGTGGAAACACCTCCAATTCGGCTCCTTCAAATTCTGCGCCATCACCAAGAGTCACTACAAACGCAGCTCCTGCTCCTGCGCCCGCTGCCAATTCATATGGCTATTCGCGATACGTCCCTCCGAGCGCAAAGCCTGCGCCGCCTCAACCTACGGCTCCCCAGAAGCAATACTTTGACGATGAGCCTACAGCGACTCCCAAGAGGAAATTTGATTTCACAGAAGAGGCGCAAAACTCTCCCCAGCCCGACAGTAAAAAGTCAAAGACAGTAGAGCCAAGTACGCCGCAAAAAGCAAGCGAAGAAGCGCCCAAGAAAAAGAAGAAGGTTAGAAGAGGCAAGAGAAGAACAGCAGCCAAGGACGATTCCGACGATTCCGATGATGAGCCAGCGCAGAAAGCGCCTGAACCCAAATCCGAAGCGCAAAAGCCTGTGGAAAAGGACGAGCCCAAGGAAGCAGAGGATGTGCAAGAAGAGAGTCGCGCTGTAGAAGAGGACACTGCAGAGGTGAAGGAACAGCAAAAGAAGGACAAGAAGAAGGATAAGAAAGAGAAGAAGGAGAAGAAGGAGAAGAAGAAGGACAAAGAAGAAAAGCAAGAGTCCGAAGAGTCCAGTACTCCCACGGTCACAGCCGAGGATGCCGATGAGGATGTACCCATGGTCGACGCCGCCGAACCCACAGAGGAATCCAAGGCTATTGCCAAGGAGCCGGTAGCGGAAGAGAAAGAGACAAAAGAGAAGCGAAGAGAAAAGAAGAAGAAAAACAAGGAACCTCAACCTACTGAGGAGGAGGAAGAAGACAAGGAAGAGAAGAAGCGGCATAAGACTGTTATGGAGCGATTGGAGAAGTCTCTCAAGCTGGCTGGTGAAATGGCCCCAGAGGAAGACGACGAGGAAGACCAGGGCGAACTCCATGGACTCGAACCCCTACCACAACCAGCACCTGTAGTCACACTCACCGATGCAAAGCCGACTGACGACGAGACTCTTCCCCCCTGGTTAGCAAAGCCCATCCGGGTTTCGCAGGATACTCGAACACCATTCTCTAAGCTCGATATTCTACCCAAAGCCTGCCGTGTGTTGGAAGAGAAGGGCTTTAAAGATGCCTTTGCTGTGCAGACTGCTGCTCTTCCTCTGTTGCTTCCTACAAGCAGACCCGGCGACGTGTGTGTTTCTGCAGCCACTGGTTCCGGAAAAACACTCGCCTATGCTTTGCCTGTCACGCGGGATATTAGTCAAGGTTGCCTCACCCGATTAAGAGCACTGGTTGTTCTACCGACTCGTGAACTGGTGAAGCAAGCTCAAGAGACGTTTGAGCTTTGCGCTAGAGCGTTTGATGGTGGTGATCGTAAGAGAGTCCGAGTGGGTATCTCTGTTGGTAGTCAATCTTTCGAAGATGAGCAGAAGGCTTTTATGGAACAGGAGCTCCGATACGACCCTGAAGCATACAAGAAGCTGCAAGAGGAGACTCAACAACAAAATCAGTTGAAGTTGGGTCTTTCCGCGACAGACAGCCTCGAGGACCTTGAGGACACAGACCCTCGATTGAGCAACAGGAACGGCTACGTTGCTGACTTCCTCTCCAAGATCGATGTTTTGATCTGCACACCCGGTCGACTCGTCGAGCACATGGAGCAAACACCAGGATTCAGTCTCGACTACGTTCGATGGTTGGTAGTTGATGAAGCTGATAAGCTTCTGGCGCAGAGCTTCCAAGGCTGGCTGGATGTGGTCATGGAAAAGTTCCGCGTTAACAAGCCTACTGCCCGCGATTTCCCCGACATCGACTTTTCTGGCGTTCGGAAGATCATTCTCAGTGCTACGCTTACTAGAGACTTGAGTTTGCTCAACCAGCTGGGCTTGCATAGACCGCAGATGATCGTTCTGGAGAGTGACGGTGATGTCCAGATCGCCGAGCATTCTCTGCCTGGGCAGTTGAAGGAATTCTCTATCAGAGTCCACGACACGGGTCTCAAGCCTCTCTACTTGCTTGACCTTCTCCGCAGTCAGGATATGCTCATGGCCAGTCCTAACAAGGATCTGGAAACTTCCAAGCCTGATGAGGCTGCAGACTCAAATACTAGTTCTGATTCCGATTCAAGCTCCGATTCAGATTCCGACTCTGACGCTACCTCCGACACAAGTTCGGACTCTGATTCCGACTCTGAATCTGAGGCCAAGCCTAAGGCTTCAGGTCGATCACTCAAATCACATGTCCCTGCCTCTCTCATCTTCACAAAATCCAACGAGGCCGCACTGCGTCTATCGCGCCTGCTTGCTCTCCTGGATCCTTCATTGGAATCGCACATCGGCACACTCACATCCACAACGCCAACACATATCCGCCGCAAGACCCTTCGAGCATTCTCAACACCCTCATCCCCCATCCGCCTCCTCGTCGCCTCCGATCTCGTCGCCCGTGGTATCGATCTACCCAATCTCGACCACGTCATCAACTACGACCTACCTCCTAGCGTGTCAGGTTACGTGCACAGAGTTGGTCGTACAGCACGAGCTGGTCGGTCAGGATGCGCATGGACGCTCGTTGGAGATGACGAAAGTTGGTTCTATAACAAGATCGGAAAGAATGCAGGCATCAAAAGAGGTCAGAAGATGGAGAGGACAAGAATCGAGGAGATTGACGAGAAGCGTGTTGAAGAGTATGAAGCTGCTTTGGAGAAGCTGGGACAAGAAGCCGGAAGGCGATAGAGGCGTAAAGGACATAAAATTAGCATGCTTAGGATTAATACATAGAATCAACGTGTACATTTGGACTATCTATCAAGAACCCCGGTGACTTATTCTGCCTCTCCTTCAAGCTAACCCGGTACCTAGCGACAGACAAAGGTTTGTGTGCCTGAATATAACAACACAGATCCTTTCCAGGATCGGGAAGGATACCTCTGAGATTCGGGTTATTATTATAAGATGGCCTAAGTGCTAGTCTAAGGAAACATAAAGCAACCGAATTATTTCGTCTCTTATGATTTTAGGGGCCAGTTTTCCTAATAATCTGAGGGTCCTCCTCCTTTCGTGCCATCTGCAACGGAAGCCAACAACTTCTTCAGTTCGCAGTACTGCTCTGGGTTCTGTTTTTTTGCTAGGGTACGAAGTGCAATTTCGTGAAGAGACTTGTCTCGATTGGCGTTCTTGGACTTCGCAAGAGCTTCCTTGGCATCAAAGACATTCTTGTAGAGGCTTCGAATGACCTCAGAAGTGACAAGTTCGTCTACCAAGTCGGTTATCTCAAGGTCATCTTGTGATTGGTCTTGACGTTGAGCTTCTTTGACGGCGAAACGTACTTCTCCGTCGAGCGGGTAAAGACGCATGATGTTGAGCACGTGGTCCAATTGCTCTTCCGTAAACCCCCAATCGCGGAAGGTTCGAAGTAAGGCGCGGGTAGAACGTCTACGTTGTTGTTCATGATCTAGAGCACCTTGAGCTTGTGGCTCCTCAAGGCCACTCCCGAAGATAGCAAAAAGTATCAGTGATTCATAAGAAAGGACTTGCCGGATCTTGCAACGCCTGAAATGAAGTGATTTCTAGCTCTTGCATCATGCATGCCAGTAAGACATTTCTGCATAGGCTCTGGTAGATTGTCATAGACCTCCTGAATCAATTCAGGGGCGGCTTTGTTGCCGTTGACGTTCTCAGTACCTTTGAACTCGGAGACTAGATCAACCTCAGGTAGCGCCTGTCGAATCGCAAAGTGTAGCGATACGCTTGCTGACTCCGAAATTCTGGAAGATAAGGCTTGGCACTGGGAGGATGCTTTAGTGCGTTCAAGGCAAAGGATTGCGCCTTTATGGTCTTTTGGGAGATAGCCATCTTGATGGTAACCTCGACAAGCTCACTTTCGTCAACTCGTTCGACATACTGAGCAATGGTCTCCTCCATGAGAGTGGCATATGGTAGACCGACCTTTGGATCAATGGCACCCTCAATTCTTGGATGGGTGATGATCATGGTCCGGTATTCCTCAGGTCGATGAAATCGACACAATGACCTCGGAACATGTGGTCAGATGCGTTATCAGAACCGGCATCAGG
>NW_022158083.1:0-104312 GCF_003316985.1 Fusarium coffeatum
CTACCTTTGGTCGTATGTATTAGACAGCTGAATAAAGTCGGTATATATTTTAATGTGCCATGACAATAGGAAGCCTCTTTCGCCGCCGCATCTCTCTGGTCGGCCGGCTTGAAACTTCTGATAAACCGTTCATCTATTGAACCTCTGTTAAGGTCCACAAAATCCGAGCCGCCTATGATTAAATTTTATAATACGTTTTCTTACCCATCTGCCTGAAGACTATCAGATTGCCAATGGCGTACACTCCTGTATTGTCAATATCTACACTGTGTGCCGACACTTTGAACCCATGATTACCCTACAAATCTTAGTACAATGCAGTGTCAAAGTTCTGGCGCACCATAATATCTATAACATAGGTTTCTCTTTATAATATCTTACAAGGGACATATAATTTCATATGGGTAGTTACCTTCTTTTACTTCATTGGACGGTTATAAATCATCTCTTGATAAGTTCTCTTATTCAGCTATGATCCGGTCTCTATGCCCTCATCGTCACCTCATCTCGCAAGACTCAAACATCAATATGGTGGATCTGTTACTCCCACCTTGTAGGTGAGAGGAATATCTGCCTAAGCTTGGCAATCCATCTTACTTGCATATCGCATGTATGTAAGCCTGAGGCATGCATTTGAAACTCAATCGTTGAGGCAATTGTTCCTACAGGTTTGAACCTATCTTCTTAAACCTCACCTGGTTTCAAATAATCCTCCTTAAACTTAAGCTGAACCTCTCAACACAATCTTGATGAGCTCCGAGGTTGTGCAAGTCAGTAAAAATACTGCAACGGAACTATGCAGCAATTGCAAAGCTATCGACTTTGATACCATCCTCACCCTCGATCAAGAAAGCCTGAAATCTGGAGCTGACGCTCCCATTCCAAATGGCCGCAAGGTTGCAGATCTCGTGGGAAATCCGAAGACATGGTCATCATCTACATGCCTACTCTGCCGGTTGTATGCGTTTACAAACATGAAAGCTGTACTAGACTCTGATGTCGATAAGACGTCGTATTCTTTGGTAATAAGGTCCACGGCCGAGATGCTCAAGAACGATGATGCATTTACAGGAGAAGTCAGGATGGCTGACGCGGCTACTATTCCTCAAGTCATGTTACAGGTCTTTCACGAACCCATCAATTTCTTTAATCCTTGTCTTTATATAGCAGACTATTACCTGTTTGATCAGAATTCTTTAGATCCAAGACAAAACACGGCAATTGCTCAGAGAAACAGAAACGAGCTGGGCTATATTGATGCGAGCGTCTTGAAATCGTTTCTTGATTACTGTTGGGAACACCACAACGACTCCCTCATCTGTGGCATTGATCATCAATCTCGGAGCTTCATTTTACCATTGTTCAAGGTTATAGACGTGGAGTCGTTGTGCATCGTCGACGCTGGTCAAGATCCGACATACACGGCGCTCAGCTACAGATGGGGAGAGGAGGCATACGACCCGTCACGTCAGCCTTTTGACGAGGAGGGACAACTGATGGATGCAACGGCACTTCCGCTGATGATCTCGGATGCTCTCAAAGTTACCAAAGATCTTGGGTTCCGATATTGTTGGGTTGATCGATATTGCATCCCGCAAAACGATCCTCAGGCCATGGAGATTCAATTCGGCCAGATGGATTTGATCTACCGCAATGCAGCTGTTACTATCATCGCAGACTCTCACTCTCCCTTCTTACCAGGCGTGACACGGAAGTTGGAGACCACTGTCCTGCCTGTACGAATTGGAAACCACAATATCGCAGCAGGGAATATCAAATTCAAAAACATTGAACTACGCATAAGTCGCTCGCCTTGGGCAACTAGAGCATGGACATATCAAGAAGGGCTGTTCTCACGTCGGCGCCTGTTCTTTACAGACGTGGGAGTGTACTATGAGTGTGGCCGTATGGCGTCTGCAGAACAAGGCTTTGCCGCTCCCCAGCCTCGATGGAACCTGAAAGAGGGAGACAAAGCACCGTGGCTTTTATCTGCGAGCTCATTCGAAAGGGAAAAGGCACTGCTACTATGTATTGAAACATATAGCAAACGCGCATTAACCTTTGTCAAAGATCGGCTCTCTGCGGTGTTGGGTATACTCCATGCGTTCGAAGCGCCTGGACAGTTGATGCGTCATTATCTCGGTACCCCAATACTTCAATTCGAATCGACGGCGACAAACCCAATGCAGGTTTTTATCCTTGGCTTCCTGAGAGGAATGCTTTGGCATGGAGAAATTAGAGGGTCGGATCGTTGCCACGATCTTCCATCTTGGTCTTGGGCAGGATGGGTCGGGGAAATATTCTTTTTCAAGAAGGCTCTGGGCACCACATCGGCTTCTATACCGTCGTCCCGGACGGTTGTCGATATAAAGTCGGAACTCATGGATGGTAAACTCTTGCCATGGGACTCAGTTGAGAACATACAACAGATCCGTGCAACCCCAATATCCGCTATTTCCAGGTTCATACATCTCGATGCTTTAACGGTTCAGATACCTATGGATATGGCAGGATTCGAAGAGTCTGACCCGTTGCATAATCCAGTCGAGTCCTACGTTCTAAATCTCGGCACGAAAGAGCAGGAGGACGCCGTGGACAAAGAGTTTCCCTTCAATGAGCTGCGTTACAAGATTGTGGAAATTGCGGGACGTGGTCAAATCTATGTAGAAGTCGACATACAGCGATGGCCTAAGAGAGATTCGGTTAATAGTTTGGAGACGGGGATTGTCATCCTTGAGTCGAACAGGGAGCTTGTAATCGTCCTCGTGGCACCAACAGGCGAGGGAAGTGACACAATGGAGCGCTTTGGTATTATCAGAATACTCCCAGACACAGTATTCTTCAGACCATTTCTGGGTCCCCAACGGCGATGGCTGGAAAATCTGGGAGAGCAGGATAGCCCTGACAAGTACCACGACTGGTTAGATACCTTGACGCAGGAGGAGCAATGTGAGGAGGCGGGGATGCCAACCTGGGACGAGTTTTTGACAAGCTTTTGGGATACGATCCCGACTAAGCGTCAATTCATTCGATTAGGGTAATTAGCGAGATATTATCCTTCATTATTGCGTCTCTTGGGCCGGCTCAGTGTAGAGCCCAGCATTACCCTGTAGCCTCTTGCAGATATATATTTGGGTCCTCTCAAAAGTCTGATGGCTGTATTGAGCATATGTATAATTAATGCACACCATGAAATGTCCCCCAAGCCTCTCATAACGCAGCACCCGTTACCATTGTTGCTAAATCCATGGAAGTCATGGAGTTAAGACATGTGATCATGGCTTTTGGAGTCGGTAAACGAGATACCTTATCTAAGCGCTTGCATACCTATTGGCGTGGCATTCCACTGCTGTTCCCTCAATTACCTTTCAGTCTACTCCGCAGTGGAGGTCAATTACGAGGCGCCAATGTTTGATCCTTCGAACCCTTAAAATCTTGAAAATGCAGCTTACGGGGCATGGGCACCAATCCCAGTGGACTTCTACAGGGCGCATTATAGCGCTAGCCACGATGAGCCCTGCAATCTGCGACAATCTAACTTGATTCAACAAGCTCTCCCCCGCTCATCTGCCGAATAGCCGTTCCACAGGGCTGTGATAATAAGCTTATTTCCCGTCAAAAATTCTTGGCTTTTTCATCTTGCACTTCATATCGACATCATGTCTAACAAAGGAAGTGGCCGCGGTTTTCTATTCTCTCGAGGTGGCCGTGGAGGCGGTGGTGGGCGCGGTGGCATTCTTGGTTCTGCTGTTCGTGGGGTCGCTGGTGGAATTGGGCTTGTCTCAGAGAGTGTTAGCTCTTACAAGGAGAAAAAGGCCGCTGAGAAGAGTGAGAAGAACGCGCCAGCACTAGTCCAGCAACAGCAGCAACCAGCACATAATCCTGAAGCAAGCTCGAGTAACGATGCTCCCGTCTATGAAATGCCGGAAGACTCATCTTATCAATCAGACCTCAAGAATGACGCGACAGAACGACAATGGGAGCTTGATGACACACAAACTGAGCTTCTGTCAAACCCACAGGGTGAACCTTCACCACCACAGCCCGCAAAAGATGACGCCGATCTCGCCACCATCTTCATCAGAGAGCATGGTTCAACCCCGATAACCGGCCAACAATTGGAAATGCCAGTTATTCTCGCGCAACGAAGACCCAAGAACCGCTCCCGTGGGTTTGTTCGTGGATATCCCCCCATGCTTGAGGATGTAGGCATCGATGAAGCCACTTGGCTCGATTTTCTCGACAAATTCGATGCCGCGACGATGGCTTCGCCGTGGATCCAGGTTCTCAACTTTGCAGAAATCGGTGGATTTTTTGTAGGATTTGCGCCGAGTATTGCTATTAGTGCAGCGACATATTTGACTATTGAGATTACCAAGGATATGCATAGCCGACAGAAGTATGTTTGTCAAATCCTTCAAAATCGCGAATGCTAACCGTTATCAAGCACAAACAAGTTCTTGACAAAGATGAACGAAGAGTACTTCTTTCCTAGAGGTCTCTGCTGCCTCGTCATGACGTGGAGAGAAGATACCGGAAGACCTCATGAGATGGTTGACATAACTAAGACCATTGCTTCCGGAATGAGCCCAGAAGACTCTGGGGTCGCAGATAAATTCAAGAGATCTAGTGGCAAGACGTATGGTGATTTCGCTCTTCCTGAGGCTGCACCTCTCGTGTTCCCTACACTGGATACCCTCGATGCTGCTGATAACGAGGAGTCCAAGGGCTTCAAGGCTACTATGGCTAGAAAGAAGAATTTTGTCGCAGAGTACTTCGATAAGAGAGGACAGGCCGAGTTTGTAAGTATCCATTAACCATATTGAGGGAGAATTCGTGCTGACTTTATGGCAGGCGCACAAGAGCCCAGAGAATGTCCTGGCCAACCAACAGCAAAAGCCAGAGTTTACTTCGCGTTACGCCGATCCATCTCACCCGTCGAACAGTGGCTCTGTCATTTCGCTGCTGACCGGAGGTCATGTTGACCCTACCAAGGCTCGCCAAGGTCGAAGTGGCTTGTTTTCACGTCGAGGAGGAAGGGGAGGCAGAGGTGGCATGAGTGGAAGAGGTGGTTCCAGATCCGGGCCAGTTTTTGAGTACTCGCCAGGTGAGTACGCGAAGAAGATGTTCTTGAGCAAGGTAAGTTCCCCTCTCAATATGTATACCTGAGTGATGTTTGCTGACTTGATGATAAAGGACGTCTTGTACTTGATGGTTGTCAACTTGCCCTCTGAGCAAGAGCTCAACGAGGCTAAGGCTGCTATGGGACGAGCCTGATGGAGGACCACTCGTAATGGATATAGGAATGGATGCGAATGGAAGTAGTAATGTATTACAAATTAGCTAGTATGTCTAATCTATCTAAATCGTCGTAAGTCCCATCTAAAACCAGGCCATTCAAGGCTTGACAGGCTTCAAGTGAGGCTGAGCCAAGTTGGTAAAGAAGCTAGCTCCAAGAACCTTGCTGGGAGTAGCAGGATCCGTGGCATTGCAAAGCTTAGCAAAGTTACCATTTTTCTTAAGTCGATCCTTGGTGATCTTAGAGTACTTTGCCAAAGCACAAGATCTTCCAGGGCCGTCCTTGCACGAAGGAACGGGGTAGACAATGTCATTGACGAGAATTCGCATGTACTTTGCAGAACGTCCCTTTGTAGTGCCGCAAGTGAGACGCTCAAAAGCAATGGTACCACGCATAGGAGAAATATCAGAGTTGCGCCAGAGACGGTCCTTGGCAATGCGATCGGTTGGGAGCTTCTTCTGGTTGTCGTATACGCCGGTAGCAACGGCGAGTTCGTTGAGTTGACCGTCATTCAAGAAACTCATGAGGATCTTGGGGATCTTGAAGTTCTTGCCGTCAAAGTCTTTACCAGTGGAATCAGGGCCAGCGACGAAACGGTCTACCAAAGCATCGAGAAAGGGAACCATCATCTTGGAAGCGACCTTGGTGGCAGGGCCGACACCGTAGTAGTATCGGAGATCTTGCTGGTACTCGTACTGCTCTAGCTCCTGCTGATTGAAGGTGTTGCAGAAAGGTGAAAGACGACCTGCGATTTGTGACTCGAAACCACAGATGTAGGGAAAGTCGTTCCACTGGCCGTCTTCAAGATCGAGGTCTCCCTCGATGTACTGAGACAGACGCTTCTTGAAGGCGGGCAGCCACTTGGAGCGCCACGCGTCCGTCTGCTTGCTGCTGTCGTCCACGAAAGTAGGACACATATCAGACGGAGCAAGGGTGTCGCCCAAATGAGCAGGCATTCCCTTACCCGTCACGGAAACGACCGTGCCAAGCGAGGAGTTTGTTCCCAAGAAACCATGGAGGAAGAGCTGAGCGGTTTGGATGACGCGTGTGTAGTTGTTGGCCCACACAACAAAGTCCTCACCCTCGTTGTATAGATCCGGGTACCTGCATGTGTTAGTCGATCAATTACTGAAATGATGTAAGATGTGCACACCTAGTTCGGATGGTGTATCCCATATCGAACAATTCCTTGTATCCGGTCTTGCTCAGCTGCGCAATCTGGATCTCGGGTTTGTCGAGGGGGCTCTTCCAAGTATGGAGGAACTTCAGAGGCCCAGTTGCCTTGTAATCAGACTCTTGGAACTGGTTTCCATGTTAGCCAAGCCTATAACACAAGAATATTTTATTCATTTACCTTGCGCTGCATCTCGAGCCAGCCATTGTGAGCACCAGTATCAGGATATCGAGATCCATGACGTGATACGTAGGCAGCTTGGTCGACGACACATCCATCGGGAATCTCAGATGAAATGCCGGTAATATCAGATCCTAACCATGTTAATAACCAATAATGGATTTATCACGGGGTTTCCCTACCTATATGCCACGGGCCATTACCGCCAAGGTGTGACAGAGGGTTCTTAGCTGCCGCTGTATCCGGAAGGAGAACAGGCTGGACGGGGTCAATTGAGCTGCCAGATTGGGCATGGCAGCAAGAGCCGAGAACAGCGACTGCAACGATAGGAGCCTTCATCTTGTCGTTCTGGGTTGGATTGAGTTGCTAAAATCCTACATTGGAGCATGAGGACATTGCATATAAATACAGTTTACACCCTAGTGTCCACCGGAAATTACTTTACCTGTTCAGTAATTGCCCAGACCTTTGGACTTGTTAATGCCATCATTATCGCACACGTTGAGTCTTTAAATGCCATGCCCCGGCATCTATTTAGCTTTTGACCGGGGTATATCAAAGCACGTGCATGTTGTTGGGTGACCTTATTCGGTAGCATCGTGCATTACCAGTGATGCAATGCATTGGTGGAAAACCATGAACCTTGACATAAAACGGGTGAATTGCCCAATTGGGAATGCTCTTTCGATAAGCACCTTCATCCAGTCAGACAAGAGTATAGATCTGCGTGTGTTCTGGGCTGCACGTTTATACCGTCATATGCGAAACCTTTTCGTATTGTTAGTTTAAAAAGAGAAGTTGGATATCGGACGGTGTGTACATTTTTGTAGGCGAGGGTGGATTCTCCCGCGGGAAAATGCGGCTTTCGAACCTTGATGGGAAAGGGTTGTGCTGATCGCGATGCTACATCATGCACGAGCCAAAGGAAGCTTTGACATAGGCCGACATGATATAGTAGCAAGCAGACCGCTCCTCAAATAGACGACCAAGTTCGTGAAAACACCAGATCAACTCTCGTCTTCATCTCAAGTCAAGTCATCATGTTCATGTCCTCAGTTCCCAGCCAGCTTCTGGTCTCTACCCTAGCCCTCAGCGGCGTGTGTCTTGGCCAAAGGTCCGGAAAGTTCAACTTTCTCACCTACAACGTGGCTGGTCTGCCCGACATTTTCAACGGCAATGATGTTCCCGGTGACAAGAGTACCAACTCCAACCTTATCGGCACTGCTCTTGCTACCGGTGGATATGACATTGTTCACATGCAGGAGGACTTCAACTACCATGCCTACATCTACGCGACTGACAACCATCCTGAGCGCACTCCTACTTCCGGCGGTGTTCCCTTTGGCGATGGCCTCAACACTGTTGCTAACTACCCATGGACTGGCTTCGCTCGCAAGAAGTGGAACAAATGCAACTTGAACTCTGGAGACTGTTTGACTCCCAAGGGTTTCAGCTTCATGCGCATGAAGATTGGCGATGTTGAGGTTGATCTTTACAACCTCCACGCCGACGCTGGGTAAGCCACATTCCATCCAAACCCTCCGGAGCTTTTCTAACCAGGACTGCAGATCTGACAGCGGCGATGTCAAGGCCCGAGAGGCTGGCATTGACCAGATCCTCGAGTACATCAAGTCCAACTCCAATGGCCGAGCCATCATTATCGGCGGCGACACCAACGACAGATGGACCAACGCAGGTCGAAGCATCAACAAGCTGACAGACGCTGGTTTCAGCGATGCTTGGGTGCAGTTGATCAACGGGGGCAAGTTCCCCACTGCTGGCGCTGCTGCCGATCCATGCAAGGTTCCTGCTGCGAACAACAAGTGCGAGATTGTCGACAAGGTTTTGTAAGTTAAATTCGAACAAGGAAAACTGAGGGATATGTGCTAATTTGTTTTGTAGCTACCGATCTGGAAGCTCCGTCAAGCTTACTGCTACTTCTTTCAACTATGTTCCTCAGCTCTTTGTCCAGCCTGATGGAAACATTCTTTCTGACCACAACCCCGTAAAGGTCGACTTCACCTACTCCTCTTAATTGAGAATAGGTTGTGAAGGTACTTTGGGGATATGTCAGTAAGAAGGACTCTGCGACATTGTCCCAACGAATCTCTCGAGTTGAACTTCAAATCGAGTTTATTTAGCATTTCTTAGTACATATTACCGTGAAATATATACAGCAGTTTAAGCAAGAGAATTTGCAAAGGGTCCAAAATGTCAGGATACCATTCCCATCAGTGCAGGAGAAGACGACTCATTTCACCTTCTTCAGTACAGTCTCACGACTATAGTCCCCAGTCGGAAAGGTAATAACAAGCTCACAAGGCAAATTGTCGACACCATATCTAAACTCAGCACCCAAGAACGCATCAGGCCCTCGTGATGGATCATCCGTTAGTGAGATAAACATGACCCAGAAATTTCCAGAGGCGTGACGAAGTGTTGCGCGACATTTCCATAACGTGTCTGTACGCACTGCAACGAGATCCTTACTCCTCTCCTTTTGCTGTGGAAGTTTATATCGTAGAAACTCGAATGTTCCATACCCAGGGGCATGGTAACTTCCACGGAGATTGTCGATATGGACGAGTGATGGTTGAGGCTTGGCTGGCAGATTTGGAAATAAGGTGGTGGCTGCATTGGCGATGATTTCCTTTCTTTCTTGTTGTGCTTTTCTCAAACTATATATTGTTAAATCAGGCTTTAGGATGAAGCAAAGCTGAACTTACTCTTTGGCGATGTCAAAACGCTCACTCGGTGGGATTCTGAGTTTATCGTCGATCAGTCGTCTCATGATAACGTCTCTCACATCGCTGGGGTAGTTCGCGAGAATAACAACTCCGTATTCAAGGTCCGGAAGCCAGTAGATCAAAGCACCATGCGAAGCCACAGACCCAGAGTGCCAATAAACGGCGTGACCATGGTACGACGTACGCCACCAGGAGAGTCCATACATGGAGACATCCATTCCGCGAGAAGGTTCCGGGTTATCAACAATCCTCGGTCTGCGTATGTCATCATGTACCTCTTTGGATAGAGGTGCCTCTTTGCGTAGCAGACATCTGATCCACCTCGCATAGTCGGTGACAGTCGAGATGATCGCTCCAGCTCCACTGTTGACTTCTGTAGCTAAGTAAGGAATGGCAACATATTGTTCCTTCTTCTTCTGAGTATCACTCCAGTAGTAGCCTGTCGACAGATGGCCCGGTGCATCTTTAGCCTGTTGCAAGTCGAGATATGTAGAAGTCATCCCAAGAGGACCCCATATCGTCTCTTTAAGCACATCGCCTAGCCACTTCCCAGTAATCGTCTCAACGACATAGGACAGCGTTGCATAACCTTCGTTATTGTAGTCAAACTGAGTGCGAGGCTGCCATTGGAGTGGAAGGTGTCGAAAATTACGAACGATATCTCTGATCTCCCTTGGGCCGTCTCCGTCGCGTGTTCGGACGCCTATATCATTATTTCGCAAGCCTGATCGATGGCATGCTAGATCTTCAAGGGTGATATTGTTAGTCGTCCAATCATCTCGAGTTACAAAGTCGTCGCGGATAATTGATGAAACAGTGGTCTTCCATCCATCAGAAAGTTCGGGGTACTTTTTGCTCTCGATCATATGAGACAGAGTTGCCGTTACGAATGCCTTGGTCGTGGAGCCACCATACCAGAGGGTTTCTGGTGTAGCTGGAACATCAGGCAAAGTCGCGAACCCGAATCCCTACCCAGCATTAGTGAAACTGTGTACTTTCCAGCTGGTATTCTGGCCAACCTTTGAGAAGACATCGTCTCCATCGATAACGCCAATAGCGATGCCAGCAACCTTCCATTCGTCAATAGTCTTGGTGACAAAGTCCGAAAATTCCGGCGTGAAAGGATCCTTGATGTCGCCACCGCCCATTCTTCTGAAGTTAAAATACCAACAAATAAGGCTCGTAAATTTAGGTTAAATCGCTCCTGGCAGTGTTGATGGCATGATGTTGTTTAGGCTGTTCCTCTTTGCTTACGCAGGGCCTGGCTACGCGTTAACATTAATCCCGCCGGGCATTTGGTTCAACCAACAAGCATACGAGGTGAGCCTGCCAATGGGAGTGAGTCTTTGTCATAAATCCTGCTCTTTGCACCAAAGTAGAAATATCTGCATCATGTGCTCACTTACCATCTCCCACAGGAATGTGCAGTAAGCTTACTATCCAAGCCATTAGGAGCTATGTCATAAAACCGGCCACTTCCAATTCGGTAAGTTATACCATCCTTCATGGAAGGAACAAGGCCAGTCATGCTTATGAGCTTGGGGATTATCAGAGGCTGAACCGGTAAAGGTAACTTGTCGCGCTTTGCCATGCCTTTTTATATTCGCAGAATATTCCCCAACCAAGACGCCGACTTTGATCCGTCGCTTACCACCCTGTTCTAGAGCCCTGGCACTGTCATCATCCACTCTCCATTGATGTATACATGTTACCGAACTTGGCATCATGAACAAACAATGATGGGGAAGTTCTCGACAGCTAGAGTAAGTGCCAGGCGGGAATATAGCATTATGCGAAGTCCAGTAACTATCGACTGTCCACTCATGATTCCAGCAGAACTGCCTACCGGCACCAAACCGCAGTGCCTATGTTAAGTCCGGAGTCGATATAAGCTTCTTTAACCAGGTGACAACAGATCAAAGCTTCGCACGTAAGCTGACGTCCAAGCACGGAGCTAAGCTACAACCGAAGCTTCCGTAAATTCGCAGACGACCTAGACAACGGGATTCAGAATCCGTAAATCCGACAGCCTGTTTGCAACTCATTCTACAAGGCATAAGTTGATCCGTGCTTATGGATAACTACCGGATTTGCAACAAGCTAATAGGTCAGCTGCAGAAGCGCAGCTGCTAGACCTTTGGCTGAAATAGAGTGCCTGGCGTCCATTCGCACCTCTTTTCTGGGGTAATCGTAAGCTTGCGATACGCTATTGGCTTGGATGCATTCCGAAGGAGCTGTTAAAGTGTGTTGGCCTCCAACTTATGCATCCTCTTTTGAATGGAAGTAAGCCAAAGCGGTAGCAGGATTAACTCCCGATGCCGGCAACTGGTTGAATGACTGCCTGTCAGCTTACTTCTGATGTCAAGGTGGATGCTACCGATTCGCTTATCAGCTCCAGCGGATGTTTCGGTCGTTCAACAATGTCGTATTATAATGGGTGCGATGACCAGTCAAGTCCGCGAAATCCGGACGTCGGTTAGTTGGGTGTATTATCATGGTTGTTGAAGGTGGGTTCACACAAAGTGAGCGCGCCAGGGACGCGTCTTACATTTTGTTGGGGTGCTGACCATACGTAATTATCATATGAGGCCGAGGCCCACCAACACAACCACTTAAAATATTTACTTCTTTGTCTCGCGATCGCGGCGGAAATAGCGAAAATAGTATCCCACTCTCTAGTCGCGAATTTAACTCAATTATAATTCCTGGACTGCTTGCCCGACACCATGGCGCATACCTCAGGCGTAACACCCCTGTATCAAGTATACAAACCACCCTTCACCATCGAATCATCCAACACCGAAAAGAAACCCGACGAAACCCTCCCCCGCCGTCATCCCAAAGCCCGCGATGGCCTCATCGACAGACCATCCGAAGATGTCCACACAATCTTTGACATCATTCGTCGCAGCGCACGATTATACCCCGATTCCAAGGCCGTAGGATGGCGCAAGCTCATCAAGATGCACAAAGAGACAAAAAAGGTCGAGAAGAAAATTGACGGAGAGGTACAGCTCGTGGAGAAGGATTGGGCCTTTTTCGAATTGTCGCCTTTTGAGTTTTATACTTATAAGGAGTATGAGAAGCATTGTTTGGAGCTTGGGTCGGGGTTGAGAAAGCTTGGGCTTGAACCAGGGAATAAGTTGTTTCTTTTTGGATCCTCAAGGTATATCAACTTCCATAAAAGCTCTGGGAATAAGTATTGACTTCAATAGTGCGCAGTGGATAGCTACATCTCACGCCTGTGCCACACAGTCCCTCTCAATTGTCACAGCCTACGATTCTCTCGGACAAAGCGGCTTGGAGCACAGTCTACTTCAAAGTCAAGCAGAGGTCTTGTACATCGACCCATATCTTCTCAAAACTGCGACGGAGCCATTGAAGAAGTCCAAGGTTCATACCATTATTGTTAACAAGGCATCCATTTTCGACGGCCTTGACATTCTGGAAAAGTTTAAAGCTGAAAATCCAAAGTTCAAGGTCATCAGTTTCGACGAGGCCTGCGGTTTGGGAAAGAGCCATATGGTGGAGCCAGTTTGGCCTAAGCCTGAGGATTTGTACTGTGTCATGTACACCTCAGGATCTGGCGGTGTTCCGAAAGGTGTGAGGATCGCCCACAAGAACTTGGTTGCAGGAGGTGAGTAAAGAATCGAAACAACCTGATAACGATCGTCGCTGACCTGGGAATTCTAGTTGCCGGGTTATACATCTGCGTCGCGGACTGCGTTACCCACAACGACGTCCTCCTCGGCTACCTTCCCCTCGCTCACGTCCTAGAAATGGCCCTCGAGAATCTGGGCTTTTACTTCGGCGGCACCATCGGCTATGGAAACCCCAGGACTCTCTCAGACACCTCCGTCCGAAACTGTGAGGGCGACATGAGAGCTTTAAAGCCCACGGTCATGCCCGGTGTACCGCAAGTCTATGAAACAATCAGAAAGGGTATCATGACACGACTGAACGATAATGCCATACTCAGGACTCTCTTTTGGCGCGCTTTTGCGTATAAGAGTTTCATGGTGAAGCATAACCTCCCTGGTGCATGCATCCTTGACGGAATTGTCTTTGGTAAAATTCGTGAGATGACTGGTGGTAAAATTCGATTCCTTTTCAATGGAGGAAGCCCTATATCACTTTCGACGAAACATTTTATGTCCATGGTTGTGGCTCCTATGTTCACAGGCTACGGTCTCACAGAGACTTGCGCAACTGGTGCTCTAGGATCACCTCTTGAGTTTACTCTGCACTCTATCGGTACAGTTCCAGCCTCTGCGGAACTCAAACTTGTATCAGTCCCCGAATTCGGTTACTCAGCCGATGCAACACCACCGCAGGGTGAGATCTGGATTAAAGGCACTTGTGTCATGATGGGATACTATGAGAATGAAGAAGAAACCAAGAAAAGCTTCACCGAAGACGGCTGGTTCAAGACTGGCGACGTGGGAGAGTTTGATAAGGATGGCCATTTGCGAATCATTGATCGTGTCAAGAACATCGTTAAGCTCCTTAGTGGCGAATATGTCGCTCTGGAGAAACTTGACTCGATCTATCGTGGTGCGCAGGGCGTCATGAATGCCATGGTGTATGCTGACTCTCTGCATGCTCGACCCATTGTCGTCGTCATGCCTAACGAGACTGTCCTAGCTGGCATGGCTAAAGATCTCGGTGTGGATGAACACAGTATCTACAGTGACAAGAAGGTACGCCAGGCTTTGTTGAAGGATCTACAGGCGACGGGCAGGAAGGCAGGTTTATCCACTATGGAGATCGTTGCCGAAGTCGTAATCACTCCTGAAGAGTGGACTCCCGCGAGTGTAAGTTCTGATGATCCCTGATGATTAAGAAGTTCAATAGCTAACGATTGGAACAGGGTCTCGTCACCGCGACGCAAAAGCTGAATCGCCGGGCTATCAACGCCAAATACAAGAAGGAGATCAACGAGGCACTGAAGCAGGCTTAATCAACTCAATAATATTGTCGCTAATCGCTTTATTTCTTTAAATCAAGCAATAGCTAACCTATATTTGCAAATGCAATCTGTTCATCATCTCAGTAATCCGCGTATCGTAGAAACGGATTCGGATGTCTTCCACCGGCCCTCGTAAACTGTGAACTTCGAATATAGTCGTTCTTCTTAAAATCAGCCCACATTTCCTTGGCAAAGCTGCACGACCGAAAATGTTCCATGAACTCCTCATCAGTGTAAGTCCTGTCTCTGTCATTGTAACCCCAAGGTGGGACTGAAGGAACGGGAGAATCATGTTCATACTCCTCAACTCGAAATTGACATGCTGCGCAGCTCTTCCCAGTCTCGAGCTTATCACGACTAGGGTCGTACCACGGAAATACAGTTGAAGCCATGTACCGCAAGGCGTACATGTGCTCTACATCCATAACAGTTTGATTTGGTGGCGGCAACTCCATATCTCTCACCCTGATCTTGCTGTTCAAAGCACGCAGCTTCGGAAATGCATCCTTACAACGAACGACATATTTTGGCTTTTTAACCTTTGGCCACGGCTCTACAGCATAGTGGCTGCCAGATACAACGCGCAGCTTGGGTTCGCAGACGCTCTCGATTTGTGCTTTTGACAGTTTGACTGTTTGGCAAAAGTACTTTGGTGGGGGGATTGCGATGGCGCCTAACGGCATTGAGATCTCGATGCATGTGAAGCAGGCGCGCTTGCAAGTGAATAGGGACAGGAAAGGTCCGAATTTGCGGCAGTATCTGCACTTGGGATTGATGAGGGCTTGGTAAAGATGGGATAGAGTGAAACGATGGGCTGTCTGCACTCTGAGAAGTGCTTTCAACCCCTCCAACCCATGATTGACAACAACAGTGTAGTCGCGGCTAGAGCTTGCTAGATTGCGTGCTCGTTGGTTGACACCTCGGAACTTGACATAGGAAACGATATCCAACTCTTCAAGTGCTATTTGTATGAGCTCTTGAGGAAGGCGATCTAGGTCGCCAAGACTCGCAAAGTCAGGTTTGTCAAATGTGTTTTGTATGAATGGAGCTTGGAGCTTTGACTTTGGCGTCTTAACCAAAAGGTCATCGAACTCGCTCCTATGATAGGTGCACACACGAAGAACCTCTTCGATATCTTCTGTGGGTTCCATTGTGGGAAAGATGTGTGCTTGAATGATATGATGCGGTGAGGGGGAGAAAAGAGAGAAAGATGGCAGGAAATGATTCTCAGCCGAGTTTTGAGATTTTATCAGGCATCAATGCTGACTGAGACAGATAGGCTATTCAACCACTCTTACGATTGGCTATGCTCCAATATGCAGTGAAACCCTTGACAATGGGCTGAAACCTCACGATTCTCTCTTTTCTCATTGTCATTATGACGATCTATATCCTCATCGAAGCGAGCAGCTTATCTATCCCGCCGCCCTCATAGGTCCCAGGTATGTGATACTCCAAAGCACTCACTATCCCATTATCGCTCGTGGCTTCTTCCTTGATTCCAAGATCTCCATCTCTTGATATTCTTAACTGATTGAGAATCTGCGCCATAGTCTGCGCATCATACAGGCCCTCCCTTCTGTGCGTCGAGGAAAGCATCCCTGCTGCTCTCGTAGCCACCGACTCATCTGAGCACTTGAGAGCCAATGCGAATAGCGGAGCAACGACGCCACTTTCCAGCGAAAAGTTGCGACGTGGAGTCTGAGTTGCGGTCGGTGAAGAATTGAGCTTTGTTGTGTGGTCCAGTAGTGTTTCTATCAAATCCAGTATTTTGTGCGCTGTCGGGTTGGGCGAAGCTCCGAAGATTTCTTCGTTGACAGGAAACTTTGACTCCAAAATCATTTGACAGATATGAAAGTGAATCAGTAATACCCGAAGGCCGTATGTCCCTTGATTCTCCTCTTTCTTAGCAAGTTGTAGGTCATTGAACGCATGACTCCAGCGATTGTACGCCTGTACAAGCGCATCCTTTTCATCCAAGACATCCGCGCTCAGGAGATCCACGCTGGCTTCATGAAGCTCAGCATGCCTATTAACGAAGTTGTAGAGCCATGACTGAAGTTTCACGAGACTCTCATGAGCTTCTTGTGCATTGGAAAAGCCTTGCTCCGGCATCGCATTGACGTATTCCTTCCAGTCTGGCAGACTCAAGATTGGCACACGATCATCTTGGAAGAAACTAGCCTGCATGTCGAGTCGCTCGAAGATGACCGTCAAATCTTTCATATTCTCAGTTTCCCCAACTGACTTGAGCAGTTTAAGACCATTACTTAGATGCTGAAGCGCTGCATCCCAATCTCCCAGTGCATTCTCGCAGCAGTAGAAGATGATACAACAAACCAGTGCGACTTTAGTAGTGTCGCTTGTCGGTTGCGAAAGTCGTTTTCGTATCGTACGAACAGCTTTTCCATAATGTGTCAAGGTTGCAACGCTCGCAGCTTGGCTTTCCGACGTCACGTAGTCCAGATGAAGTGAGCTCATGGCAACCAATGCTTGTCGCACTGCTGAGTCTTGGTGACTCTCCTGAAGCACAACCTTGGACCAGAAGTCTGAAGTAATGAAGCCTGTAATGTCGGAGGATCCTT
The DNA here is from genome assembly GCF_003316985.1 of Fusarium coffeatum. Lineage (NCBI taxonomy): Eukaryota > Fungi > Ascomycota > Sordariomycetes > Hypocreales > Nectriaceae > Fusarium > Fusarium coffeatum. The sequence goes on from NW_022158083.1 coordinate 16,955, forward strand.
GGACGCAGAAATAGTGAAGAAGCTGGCGGTCTCTCTGGCTTCCTGGGATTTTGAAGGGAATGGAGTAGTTGGTGATAGATAAGAGAGGCCTTTGGGAAGGGTGTAACGAAGCACTTTTACTGCTTAAAGTGTCTGTTGAGGCTGGAGTTGACGGGTAGCCATCGCATTTCCAGCCAGCTTGGACACATTTTGTACAAGCTGGTATCGTCTCATCGCATTTGATCCTTCGTTTGCTACCACGGTATCAGTCATATCACCTCACAGCCATCAGATCCTCACTAACCGACATGTTTGACATCCAGTGCGCCTTCTCGGAGCGCTGGATTTAGTCTTCTTTTTCACCAGCGCAGTATCATTTGAAGTCATCTTTGAGTTTTTGACTTCTGTCAAGCCGGCCATCGTGGAGGAAATAAGCAGTAAGCGCTAATGGGGCTGATGTCTCTGTAATTCATCCACTTTCATAAGAATTGTGCTAGTCAGTGCATAAGTCCATGGGGCCCACTAATGATAACAGACAAACCAATGGAACGTGGTTATGGTGAGTGGTATGCATGCACATTGCAGCATGTCTAAATTGTGCAAAAGCCAGAGCACTGTGAGAGCCTGCTCCGTCACCTATTATTCCGCTATGGAATGCTGCCCAATTTACCTAATCTCCTCTTAATTCACTGTCACATCACGCATCGCGGGTCTTGGATCAATTGCTCTCTGCACAAAAGTCGGGGTAACGGCACTCGTTGTACTGGGATAACGATCCTTCTGTTCTGTGTCCACAATCCACCAACTAAGCCTGTTAGAGCTAATTTTCAGGGAGGCCTCGCTGTAATGAAACTCTGCAATTTGAACAAAACTCACTTCACAATTAAAACATAATTGAACTCAACCTGCGATTATCCATGGCGCAGCGCAATGACCTAGAGAATGTCTGGACCTAATGAAATTGAAATGCCTGTACTGGCGGCGAGTCAACAGCCAAAGACTGATGAGAATGCGAACGATCCTATGTCTCAAGTGAAAGATCCGGAGGTACCGCCAATTGATGAGAACAGTCAGCCCAAGCAGAAGAAATCGCTGGCATTTAAGCTCTCATTCATAGGCCTCGCAGCCATCCTCTTCGTATTCCAAATTGATGCGACAGCACTAGGCATCGCCCTCCCAGTAAGCAATCCTCCAATTCATCTGACCACCATCCATTGACCTCCTCGCTCAGTCTATAGCCAATGAGCTCAATGGCTCAAGTCTGGAGTCATTCTGGGCGAATTTGTCCTACACACTCTGCGGCCTAGTAATGCAGCCAGTATGGGCGAGTATCTCCGATGCATTCGGTCGCAAACCGCCACTGTATGCCTGCATTGGCTTGTTCTTTGTCGGGTCAATTGTGTTTGCTGTCGCGCAGAACATGAAGACTATCATCGTCGGCCGAGTTCTCCAGGGCTTTGGCGGTGGTGGTATTGATGTCCTTGTCCAGGTCATTCTCACTGATATGACGACCCTTGAGGAGCGTGCGACGTACCTTGGCTTGATGGGTATTCCGAATGCAGTTGGCAATATTTTGGGACCATCGGTCGGTGCGCTGTTCTCTACTTATGCCACTTGGCGATGGATCGGGTGGGTGAATCTTCCAATTCTTGGATTCGGTGCACCTTTGGTGTTCTTCTTCCTGAAGCTGAGAACCATCAAAGTCGATGCTAGTAACATCGAGCGCCTCGACTGGATCGGCATGTGCTTAGTGGTTTCTGGCATCACGATAGTGGTGTTGCCTCTCAGTTGGGCAGGATCTCTGTTTCCATGGAGTTCATGGCAGACTCTGGTCCCCATGCTCTTAGGTGTCTTGGTGCTCGCCGTGTTCGTCTGGTACGAGTCCAAGCCCGCGATGCCAATCATGCCTCATCGTCTCTTCCACTCCAAGACTGCAAACATGACATTGATCGGAGGATTCATTCATGGTGCAATCCTGGTCTCGTTGCTGCAGTACCTGCCATTGATCTACCAAGCAGTTTACCTAGAGACAGCCATCAAATCTGCTGTCTTCCTCCTACCCACATCCATTACCAGCGTTGTTATCGCAGTGTTCTCCATGATGATGGTACCCTTGTTTGGCGGATACACTTGGCTCCTGCGACTTTCATGGGCTTTGTTGATCTTAGGAACTGGTATCCTGGCTCTCTTCCAAGTGGGATCTCCGTCATCCATGCTCTTCGGACTCCCAGTTATCTGGGGAACGGGCGTTGCTTTACTCCGTCTTCAACTCCTTCCCATGCAAGCCAGCGTTAAGAAAGTCGAAGACACGGGCGTCGCTATCGGCCAATTCTTCACTATTCGCATGTTCGGAGGCTTGATCGGGTTGACCATTGCATCTGCCATCTTCAACACCGTCTTTGCAAAGACCATCGTGTCAAACTCGGTGCAAGTTGATGGTACTCTAGCACCTCTCGCTGATGCTTCGAGGGCTGTTTCCTTCATCAAAGAGCTTCCTTCGCTGGATGTTTCACGGGATACACTTAATGAAGTTCTGGGTGTATATCTCACCTCTTTCCAGACAATCTTCTATACCATGACTGGATTTGGTGTTGTTGGATTGTTGACTTGCATGTTTATCGATGAGATTGACCTCAAAAGCCAAGATCGTGGAAACCAGCAGTTCGAGGGCTAGTATGATGCAGATTCTGAGGATGGTTTCAGAGTATCACATCTTCTCTCTAGGAGAGTTCCAAGAATGGTCATTGAAGTTTACCGTGTACACCTGCACAAACCTTTTACACAAGATAATAGACTATAGATTTATAAACAAATTTAATGTAATGAATACAGACAGTTTATCGAAGTTGCGCTGCAGGTCAGGACGTGATCCTGTAACGATTGGCTCCCGTCCTGAACTTTAGCGAGAAATTCTCTAGCCTCGCCAATCACCAAAAATTCCAAATTTGACCTATGCAAACAGGATGAGCTATTTTCTAGACTCGCAAAATAACCTATTTAACAACTCAGCATTAAATCTTCATAAAGCTTACGATGAAACCATCCCGAGAACCAACAATGAAGCTACCGAATACTATAAGATTTACCATAGAGCTACCCAAGATCCAAAAACTGGAGTCTCCGGACCAATGGCTAGACTGGTTCGCTGCCGTGTGCAGCATCGCCCAAGGCCTTGAGATTTGGCACACTATGGATCCCATAGAAAAGGATCAGGACAATTATAAAGCAGTGCCCCCCAAGGTCGAAAGCTATAACGCTTTGAGAACCCGAATTCTCAAAGAAGCCCGCGATGAAGAGCGTACTGCTCCTTCGGAGGATGCTATCATCATGCTGCATAGCTCACTGTGTAAAGAGGCCGAAATCGAGATAGAGCTCTGCCGGGAGAGATCCCAGAAGGAACATGCCATACGAAACCTTATCATGACAACAGTCTCTCTTGACATCTACAAAGACGCGATGCATAAGGCCACCAAGTATGACTATGACTCCGAGGGCAGACGTACCAAGAAAAAGCTAAAGCAGACTCTGCGCCAGCTCCTGAAGGTACTGCAGGAGGTAATGATCGTGCCAGAAAAAGAAACAAAGATGAACATCATGAAAGAATACCACGAATTGTATGATGAAGTTGGGCGCGACGGCCTCAGCTATAATCAATTCTGTCTTAAATGGGCCAACGTTATGAGAAAGGTCCTTGACTGTATGGCTCGTTTTGTTACATCATACGGTGACGACGAAGAGACTATCAGGGAGGTGAGGCTCCTGGAATACTGGGTGTTGCTGTCGCATGGGTCTTCGATATATAGTGACAGCACCGACTGGAAAGACACTGCTGTGTGTCTTTTGGATAATGGGATAATGTACCTTGATCCTGTTATGGCTCGAGTGGGTTTCAACACATTAACTCATGATGATGTGCGCTGGCGCAGGGATGCTTCGGGGCTTTTTCTATGTCCTTGCTTCAAGAAGAAACATGCTTGGACGCCAGAGAATTGCGGGAATGTAAGATGGGCTATCACTGGGCGTCCAGTTAAAGGCATCAAGAAACCATCGGCTGGACAAGTCCAAGACATGAGGGAGGCTATACAAAATCCTAAGTGGGGAGCAATTCGAAGATGGTATGAGAAGCAAGGCCATGATTTTGATCCGTATTAGAAATGGACGACTGGCTGGGCAGAGTGTATTTTTTCCCTTGCAACACATATATGGTTCTTAGCTGTAAAACGATTGGATAAATAGATCAATATGGATTCAAATTAAATAGGTCTTAGCCATAACAAAGGAATCATAGTGCAACCACAGCCGCCACTGCAACCAGAACCATCAGAGGTTGAAGACTTCCAGCACTGTCAACAATAACAACAGGTGTCTCACTCCCCATCGGCGGAGCTTCTTCATTCGTCGCGGTAGGATAAGTGCACTCGCCAGGACCGCAAGTAGCTATAGGTTGCAGGAAGGTAGTGGCTATCCCCAAAGTCGTGTCCTGCATAGGTGGTGGCGATACTGATGCCATCGACCGCGCTGAACTCGCGCCAGACATAGTAGGAACGACAATGTCAGAAGCTGCGACAGAACATTCGGTAGGCGTAACGAGCGAACCCTCGCTGTTGAAAGGGTTGTAGCCAAGGCACTCGGCGTACTCGGATGCACAAGTAGCCCTGTTTGCATTAGGGGCCGTGCGACAGGTGTTGTAGTCGCTGTTGCACGCAGATACGCAGTCGTATGTGTAAGGAATACTGTATGACCTTTCAGTTGTGCTGGGACTGCCTGTATCGGTCGCCTGGGTTTCTTCATCATCGTCACCGCTACCGGTTGGGACTGTAAAGGTGGGTGTTACGACGAGTGTGCTACTCGTGGTCGCGATAACAGTGGCTGATGGGACTGAAACTATGACACTGGAAGCTGATACACTTGAGGCTGATGTGCTTGAAGACGATGAGCTTATCGCCGGTGCGCCTGTGGCACCCGTGGCGCCTGCGGAACATGCAGTTGGTTCAGGGACAGACTCTTGCCCCAGAAAAGGATTGAAGCCTAGACAATTCGCATATTCAGTTGCGCAAAAAGCCTGGCTGGCGTCTGGTTCTTGTGTGCATGCATTGTACGCGTTGGTGCAAACTTCTGAACACTCATCGCGTTTGTATAATCGAGCCACAACGGTGGTTGCAAAAACTGCAGTCGACAGGATAGTGGCGGACTTCATGGTGTGAGACAGTGAGAGAAACAATTGAGTAGTGTAGTGGCGAATGGATGTCTGAGATCGACAAGGAATGTCAAGAGTACCTTTCTTTATACATATTCCAGAAATTCTCCACGGCAACATGCTGGCCTCTCAAACATTGAAATGATAAAAACAATTGTTCTGTCATTCGTTGCGTTAAATGAGTTTAGTTGCGACTTGATGTGACGCTTTTGGTAACGGTGTCTTGGCGGATGCATTCAGATTCCAGAGCAGAGGCGACATCAATCCCGCTAACTACATGCGTAAACTACACATGGTCGACTAAGAGGCTGCGACTTTATACCATAGAGCTTCCACTCTCGTCTGGTTTCAGAACTTGTAATACTTGGCGAGCCGAAATGAGCTGTGGGAGTAAACACGGACAGGTCTGTTTTGGACTTCTATGACCATCGCTCCCTTTCCGATAACAAATCCGAGCCGTGCTTGGTCAGAATATTGTCTCTCTATGGTTTGGAAGCCGAGAGGGTAACCCATATAGGTGTTTGGGGTTCTTAGAAGCTTCGCGCACAATCTATCTTGCGAAATTTGATGTTATTTCATGTTTTCAACATGCAAGAATGGCCAAGTATCGGTGTTAATTTAATCTAGTACTTCACGCGATAAGAGAGAAATGGTTCTTTATAATGAAGTCAATTGAGTGTCTAAACAAACATCCTCCAAATCTATAGGAGCGTCGAGTCCAGCTCGTCGCTAAATTACTTCTCCCTCATCCCTGAAGTTGAATAGCAACTTTCTTGTCCTGCCTTTGTGTAATCACCACATCAGCGACTCGTACTTACCGATCGCTAGAAATCCTATGTCTTCACTGCAGGTGGCTTAGTACATGCCATTGCCGTTGCCATTGCCGTTGCCATTGTTCTCACCGTTGGGGTACTGGGCGTTGGGGTTCATTGCGTTGTCGAGCATGGCATTGGCGAGGTGGTACTGGACATCAAGATTCATTTCCTGCTGCATGGCCTGCTGATTATTAATAACCCGCTGCACTGCCTGGAGGTTAGCAACCTGCTGGTTAATGGCCTGCTGGCTCATAAGAGCCTGGTTCATCGCCAGGTCCATTGCTTGTTGGGTCATGACCTGTTGGTTGAGGGCTTGCTGGTTGGTAACAGCCTGCTGCAAATCCATTGGGGCCGGGTCAAGGTTCATAGCACCAAGCACATCACTCTGAGGAATCTGGTCAATATTGATCCCATCAAACTGGTTGATAGGGTTCTCGGGGCTGCTGTTTGGGGCCACGGTAGGATGGAAGACACGCTGTTCTAAAACAGTACCATCTGCAGCGATAGTGGTCAGATAGGAAGTAGGCATTTGGGCATTAGTAACAGCCGCGTTGGCAATCCAATCAGGCATCAAGATGGGCGTGGGTGGTGCGATGAGAGGTGCGTTTAGCAGCTGGATGGGCATCGGGGCCGAGGTATGGACGACTGGAGGCGCGTTAGCGGCTACGTGCAGGCGTATAGCCATAGCCTCAGCCATTGGATCGACAGCATCGATAGTCTCGCCTGGGGGGTTGGCATCTACCATCGGGGGTTCTGGAGCGTTAGCTTGTTCGGATCGGCTCTGTCTCTCCCTCATTACCTCGCCATGGATGATATCATCATAAGTCGCAACAATATCGTCCACAAGTTGGAAGAAGTGTTCTTCACCCGGAGTCAAAGGACGATCAGCTCGTTGCCGGATAGCATCAGACTGTCGCTCGAGCCAAGGCAGCTGGTTAGGGAGCTCGATACCGACGGCAAACATCTCAAGGATACGGTATTCGACCATAGTCAAACCGTGGGCGCCACCCATGTGATCACTAATCATCTCACCGGCGTTAATAACGATTTCCCATTGTTCGTCGTTGTAAACGCCATCGACACGGCCGACGGTGGTGATGATCTCGAAGGCTTGCTCAACGAGCTCGCCGTTGTAGATGTTGTTATTGTTGTTATCCATGTTGATTGCTGTAGGGTGATAGGAATGAAGTTGTTTATGTTGTATGAAGTTAGTAAGTTGATGGGATAGTGTACTCACCAGGAGTAGAAAGAGTCAGGTTGTTATGAGTTGAGGTTGTTGGGTTGTTGATAGAAGTGCCAGAGAAGGAGGAACCCACGATGATTTTATAGACCAAGATGGATGCTTCACTCTCTGGAACTGCAGAGACCATTACGTTGCGTTCTTGAACAATGACTGTGTGTTCTGGGAATTGCCAGTGCTTACGGACACAAAGAGACAAAGGATCATGGCACTGGAAGGAACAAGCATACGGGCCACTGCTTTCGAGTGAACAAGGCTCAGCAACAAGAAACAATAGATTGAACTACTGTTTTCATTGTGTCCAGGTCCTGTTCAATTCTGAAAGTCAAGCTGTTCTTTACGTACACAAAGAGGAAGACAGATGGAAGACGCGACTGGCTTAAAACGTCCTTTGTACCAGCTCAGGCCTGTCTGCCCTTCGGGTCGTCGAATATCCAACAGATTTATTGTCTTTCAGCCTAGCAAAGGATAATTGTCTAAAGTTATTATTAAGTTTCTTGCCGTATGGCAAGCATAGTTAGGATAAAGTGTAAGCAACGTTTTGTCAATCTCTTGCCTGGTACGCAGACATCAGTAGCTTGGTACTCATGGGCATCAGCTTAGTGGTGATTCTTTTGCCCCTCAGATGGTCGTGGTCGCTGAGCTTACAAGGACGTCAGTGTCTCCAGTGAGATGGCGTAGCAGTATTGATGCTATTGGCCTATGTCGCCCATCATGGTAAGCACTTGCTTACAGGTTCATTGCTATTACCTTCACTTGTTTCCACTTTCGCCTTTTCAATAACCCTTCCCTTTTCATGAAATAGCAACAGTCATCTAACTGAGTCAAGATGGCACTCCAGGCTATCAGGCGCTTCGTTCTAGGCCAAACACGCCAGTCTTTCAACTACCCCACAAATCCGACCGACACTATCCTACCAGTCTACTACTTTGATGACACTCCGCTATTGCGAAACTACGTACAATGTTCAACGCTCAGATTCAATGATGTTCTTGATGCGGAGATGCTCAAGGACTCTTTGTCTCGTGTAATCGCTCTTCCTGGGTGGAGGAAGCTCGGTGGACGTGTTCGAATGAATGTCAGAACACCCATTAAACAATTCTGATATGTTCACTGACGCTTACTAGAACAAAGGAAAACTCGAGATCCATATTCCTCGGGATTTTGACTCGGAGCGACCGGCTGTTGGGTTCCATCATGACACCTTCAACATCAGCATCGATGAGCATCCTGTTGCATCTAAACTTCCCAAGCCAACTGCAGAAGAGCCATCCATTCAGGACCAACACCCCGAGTTCACTACCCTAGGAGTTCCACTAGGTACACCACGCTGTCTGGAAGATTATCTCAAGTCCGATCATCCACAGTTGACGCTCCATATTGTCTCTTTCACCGATGCGACACTGGTCTCAATTTGTTGGCCACATATTGCTGTCGATGGAATAAGTCTGGGTCACATTGGCCATGCTTGGAGCCTTGCTCTGGCCGGACGAATGTCAGAAATTCCACCGATGTTGTCCGCGGGTGATGATGCTATGGCTACTGCTGGACGCGATCCTGCTTTTACTCAGTCGCATCCACTGGAAGAACAACAGATCACTGGCTGGAGGATGTATTTGTTCGCGTTTTACTACATCTTCGACTTGATCTGGTGGCGCGCGATTGAAAGCAAGGCGATCTTCCTGCCAAGAGCCTATGCCAAACAATTGCGCAAAAGTGCTCTCGACTCCCTCAGTAAGAATCAATCTGAACTTTTTGTTAGCGAGTCAGATGCTATCGTCGCATGGCTAGCCATCGTGGTTGCTTCAGCCCTCTTCCCAAAAGGCTCGAATCGCCCATTGACTATCGGCAATGCATATGATCTTCGAGGGCGCGCGCCTTCGTTATTCCCTGAGCCGGGAGCTTATATACAGAACGCTGTTTTCCCGTGCTGGGCTACCCTACCAGCGTCTACAGTCCACCAGCGCGATAACAGCACCCTAGGGTCAATCGCATCAGCAGTTCGCGGTAGCATTCGAGACCAGACCACTGAAACATCAATCCATGCTCAAGCTCGTCTCACGCGCGAGGCGTTGGAACTCTCTGGTGTACCACCTTTATTTGGAGACGCGAACCAGTTCACCATCCATTTTGCTAGTGTCAAGGCTGATCTCGCTGAAGCACTCGATTTTAGTCCAGCGATCATGGGCAGACGCGGTTCTCAATACAAAAATACCTGGACATCGTCACCGGGCCATCCTGTGTACTACCACATAAAATGTATCAGTCCAAATAATATGCTCGCGAGGAACTACTCGCTGATATCTAGGACTTCAAGCGGCGATTATTGGATTCATGGAAACTATCCTCCACAAGTCTGGAAGACGATGAAGTCCATGCTGTTGGCTGTGGAGACAGCAACTGGTCCGCGATCCGAGTACGCGGAAACCTCGGTCTGAGATACGATGTCAGCACCAATTTGTTGAGATGCCGAATAAGTATCATGCCAGGGAGTCCATGTCACGTCTCAGCTCGTGTTGGTTGTCGCGACTCCTGTCCTGTGGAGATTGACAAAGGATCGTCTCACGCTAAGGGTGGGTTCGCTCAAGGAGCGCCAGCCACTCCCATCGCGTTCGGGGAAATGCTGGTCTGCTCCGATTCCCCGATGCTGGTCCATTTCGGGTTAGCAGTACCGAGGTGCAGTTGAGCTCCTTTTCCTTTGTCGAGGACTCGAGGAGCTTCAACCAAGCACTCTCCAATCGTGGACCACCTGGAGGTCTTTGGTGAGAAAGGCGGTGCAAATGACCAGCGACAGTATGTCTCGTTATATGTCAATTCTCTGTTTGCTCTCGATGTCTTCTTGAGAGTTGTCAATTGGAATGAATAGTTCATCCTTATCAGAAGAAAGTTTGGTGTGACAATGCCATCAACTTTTTGACGGCGCGACAGCTCACAGCATTTTGGACGGTTCGGTAAGCAACTCGGACAGGAAGGTGGTTGCTTCAATGTAATTGAAGCAATTCTCTGACACGTCTCAACGCCATTAAGATAGTTCGTCAGCTTCAGAACTATGGCTTTGACAGCTGTTTAGTCCTCTGTCTTTCTACCCTGGATGCCTACCAAGGGGCTGGAGAATTTCAAGCCAGATCTGGACGCTGTCTTTCAACCAATCAGAGCCACGCCCGGTTAGCTCAATCGGTAGAGCGTGAGACTCTTACGAGTACGCGATCTCAAGGTTGCGGGTTCGACCCCCGCATCGGGCTGTTCCTATAAAAACGATTGCAAACATCGTGGTTCCTTTTTTTGCATTTTCGTCATTTGAATACAGGCGATGGGCATTGGACCAGCTTCTGGAGAGGTATTGACTGGCTGGCTGTTGCCATTCGTTTTTTTCTTTCTCGCATCTACAGAAGGATCGTCGCGTTGGCTCAGGTGTCTTTGGGTGCACAAATTGGATAATAAAGAATGAAGCAGCTCCAGTTGAACCTTCGCAATGTTCCTCATCCTTCGTAAAATCAAGCATTCAACCATCTTATTATTAGATCCGAGCCCCATTGTTCCACACGCTCAAACCTCTAGAACTGAATGCTTCGTTTCGTGGTCATCGCCCCAAAAACTGTCGCCAATATATCAGAATTGCATGAAACATGACAATCTCAGGGTCAACCAGACTTACTTCCATAGGCTCGGATACGATACAATGTCCCACTGGCGGACTGACCGCGTCACCTTGGTGGGCCAGGGAAGAAGCCATCAACGTTAGCGCCATAATATTCGCATTCAGAATGCGAAAATTCAAGCTCCACAGCCTCTCTTTACGGGTAGAAAAGCTGCTCTTGAACGGACAGAATCTTCTTTTTCTCTTCTTTTTCTCATACTATCACTCTTTTGGTCTTGTTTTTCAATTTCCAAGCTTTTTCTTCCATTCTCTCTCAGTGTTCGTTGTTCTCTCGCTACCTTCATCCATCTCGCATTTTCGTATCAAGATGAGTGGAGACGGACCTTATGGACCTGTGGTGAACGGTACTCAAATCGTCTTCTTTGAGTACCTACCCAACAAGCCAGCAGCAATTTCCTTTGTCGCTCTTTTTGGAATGACCACATTGGCTCATTTGATACTTCTTATCATGTATCGAGCCTGGTTCTTTATCCCCTTTATTCTTGGTGGTATCTGTAAGCATGCTCCACATCTCTCACCATTCACATGCGCTAACACTTGTTCCTAGGTGAGATATTTGGATACTTTGGCAGAGCCCAAGCAAGCGATCGGCCCGACGAAGCAGGTCCATTCATTCTTCAGAACGTCCTTCTTCTTGCCGGAACGCCATTCCTCGCCGCGACTATATACATGAGCCTACGACGAGTTGCAGCAGCGCTGGAGTCTGAGCATCTCTCGTTCTTAAGCCTCCGTTGGTTGACGAAACTCTACGTCCTTATCGACATCGGCTGTATTGCCAGTCAATTTATCGGTGCCATTATACCTGCCTCAGGTGATGCCGACGCCATTGCCAAGGGCCGCACCATCTTAATCGCAGGCCTGGTAGTACAACTAGTTGCTCTGACAATCTTCATCCTTACCTCGGTATACCTTTACATTCGAATAACACAAGAGACGGGGCCTTTCTTGGATGGATCTTTTGTTCGTTGGAGACGGTATTTCAGGACAATTGAGGCTGTTACTGGCATCATGATTGTACGAAGTATTGTCCGCGCGGTCGAATACCTACAAGGGCAAGGCGGCTTCGTCATTTCACACGAGGTGTTCATATACTTGTTTGATGCTTTGCCGATGCTCTTGGTCATGCTTCTTTTCGCTGTTATTCATCCGGGCCGACTTGTCAAGAATAGAGGAATCAGCAAAGCTAAAGGCAAAGGAAAAAGGCACAGCGACCAGATTGGATTGCAGGAATATTCAACCCAATTGGAATGAAAGTACTCAAGCAGAAATGGGATTTGTATTTTACAAGGAATTAGAACGCAGATCATCAAATGTGAATACGGACTTTCTTCAATTAACCCTCTGCCGACATTGTTCAGCAGCGATCATTTGTCACACGGCTCGGTTCACGTGCTTGGGCTATCTTTCACACCGACCTCTACATGACCTTCGGGTCAAGTTTCGAATAGACAAACGTCAGATTATAGTTTCTGCATAAAGATAAAACATATTAATTCCACTTTTTAGGCGGGAGCTTTTCTTCAAGAGACCACCAATTCTATGTTGGAGAGTTTAGGTTAACCTGCACGATAAGGCAGATAAGATAAGATAATGCGCACCTCCCCACACTTTATGCCTCAATCCGTGATGTCATTTGCCAATTGTTGGCCTCATCTCAGAGTCTTCAATCTCACTCTCATCCTCACCCTCATCATCACCATTAACACATCTCATCATGTTCGCCCTCCGAAGAATCATCGCGCGCCCCATGGTAACGCCCCTCATGCGCATCGCCACGCGCCCGATGCACGCGACACCCCGTCGCTTCGCGTCAGCCGACCAACCCCCCAACATGAGCGAGGTTGAAGCAATGATGAATGACCCTCTCATCCGCGACACCTTTGAGAAGCTGAGCCGTCATCCCCCTGCCATCGCGGCCATGCAGAAGATGGGAGATGTCATCAAGAGCAAGGGTATGTCTTTTTGGTCTGGTGTCAGTATTGTGGCTGATTGATTGCAGGTCTTGATACTTCTAAGCCTCCTAGCAAGATGGATCTTATGAAGCTTATGATGGATAAGGAGTTTCGGGATGCGTCTACTGAGGTACTTGATTGAATTGTGTCAAAGGAGATATGTTGAGGGAATTATGCTGATGATATTGCAGTTGACGACAGAGATGCAGAATGCCGGTGTTGAGATCAACCCTGATGTTTGTTCACCATCTGAAATTGCCGTTTGTCATAAACTAATTATTCTCAGGTCTTCATGAAGATGGTCCAGGGCGAGAAAGGAAACTAAAGCCGAAGAAACGATGTCTCTAGGTCGCGACAAATTTGACGTGGGCGGCGCGAGGTTGATGCTGAATGAAGCCGCATCATCAAGGCCGCTGTCTCTACTGTACTCTTGGATCGTATCATCGTGTAAAATAGCATGTAAGAATAAAGAACAATATTCTCAAACAGACAACCTCGGTATCCTTCGTCTCCATTATCCCCCCCAAATGAGATAAGTCTCAGCGGTTGGCTGCACCTGTCAATTACCGTTGCCGCGTATTACGTGCATAAAGAGGCTTGCTGTCTCCAAGAACCTTCCCCGTTGAGCAGGTAATGCTTCCATGTTTCTCGACCACGCGCAAGTCACCACGGCAATTCTGCTATTTTGGAATTCTTTAGTCTCGGCCTTATCGATATCGGGCCATTGATTTGCATTGTTCTGATCCGAGTATTCGTTTCCCGGTGTCTGAAGCGCGCTATCGATGTCACCGCACGCTAGACCTTCAGCCGCCAATTGAGAGACATGAAGAAGTGATGGCCTTGACACTTGGACCATGTGCTGGCGAAATCTTAAAGGATTCCAATCGTGACACAGTTAAGATTAAGGTGTGTCGCGCCGGGCCATTTCGCCCGTCCGATAAGCCACAATCTTGTTAATGCGTTGGTCAGATAATATTTATTTGAGACGATGTTAACAACCAACAGCAGCAATGGCTAGATCTAGACAATGCGATCCTCTCAATTGACTTTTTATCGCAAGCAGTTGAAGGGTCCTGAGGGATTTTAGACGACGACGCTAGGCTAGATTGATGTTTAATTTACACTTTACTCGGTCTAGGCAATACATGGGATTTTCCGCTCCCTTCCCCCGGCTTTAGCACTGAGTCGCGCTGACAAGGCTAGAACCTCTGCCGCGGATTATGAATACCTATTCAGGAAGCTCCCTTTGCATGTCTCGTCAACATTGGTTGCCCTACTGCATAAGCTTTTGATCGCTGCGGAGACGGGTTCAGCTAAGACTGTATCCCGGCCCATTGCTAGGGTAATCTCATTCGTAGGAATGCGGTTTCAACGCCCCCCTAATCACAGGCGATTATCAAGTGATCAGCCTCAACGAGTGATAACAGCAGCCATGGGTTGAGCTAGCAAGGGGATATAAAATGTCAAGCGCCACCCGAGGCAGTGACAGATTGCTTTTGATCTCTTCTCTTAAGAATCTCTTTGGCACTTGAGATCTAGATCTTGACATTCTTCTTTCGTCCGTCTAGAATCTTTCCAAGATGAGGTCCTCATTCACGCAGCTCTCGGCTGTACTTACAGTCCTTTCCGCTGGAGCTTCAGCCGCTCCTACTGAATCTCACAAAGGATCTTGCACGAAGACAAAGGTCGCTATTCTCGGAGCTGGTGCTGCTGGTATCGCTGCGGCCCAAAACCTCACCGCTGCCGGTATCAAGGATTTCATGATCCTTGAACACAACGACTACATCGGCGGCCGTCTATGGAAGCAAACCTTCGGAAAGAACAAAGAAGGAAAACCTTACACCATCGAATTCGGTGCCAACTGGGTCGAGGGTCTTGGATCTGAAGAAACAAACGAAAACCCTATTTGGTTACTGGCGAAGAAGCACAAGCTTGTGTCGACATTCTCAGACTACGACGCATACAAGACCTTTGACCACGAGGGTGAGACGGACTGGAGTGACAAGATCGACGAGTTCGATGAGGCGTACGCCAAGGCTGCGGCCGAGGCGGGTCACATGTTGATCAACAACATCCAGGATACGTCCGCACGTGCCGCTCTCCGCACGGCAGGCTGGCGCCCGGAGAAGGATGATATGCACGCTCAGGCCGCTGACTGGTGGGGATGGGATTTCGAGTCTGCGTGGACCCCTGATGAGAGCGGTCTGATTTACGGTGTTGCTGGAGGCAACGCGAGCTTTGGGTACTACAGCGATGTGAGCAACCTCGTCTGGGACCAGCGTGGTTACTCTATTATCATCCAGGAAGAGGCCAAGGAGTTTCTCAAGAAGAATGACAAGCGCCTTCGTCTCAAGACTACCGTTGAGGGTGTTGAGTACAACAAGGACGGTGTAAAGGTGACCACCAAGGACGGCGACTGCATCCAAGCCGACTACGCAATCTGCACTTTCTCCGTCGGTGTTCTGCAGCACGATGTCGTTGAATTCAAGCCCGCTCTTCCAGACTGGAAGCAAAGCGCCATCGATCAATTCGCCATGGGCACCTACACCAAGATCTTCATGCAATTCAACGAATCCTTCTGGGACGACGAGACGCAATTTCTTCTCTACGCCGATCCTCTCGAGCGCGGTCGCTACCCTCTTTTCCAGTCGCTGAACGCTAAGGGTTTTGCTGAGGGTTCCAACATTTTGTTTGGCACGGTTACTGGCGAGCAGGCTTGGCGCGTGGAGCGACAGACTGATGAGGAGACTATGGAGCAGATGGTTGAGGTTCTGCAGACTATGTTTCCCAACAAGACTGTTCCTAACCCTACGGCTTTTGCATACCCTCGGTGGAGCACCGAGACGTAAGTCACCCACCAATATGAATTTCTGAATCAAAACTAACATTTATAGCTGGGCATACGGATCGTACAGCAACTGGCCCGTCGGCATGACCCTAGAGAAGCATCAAAACATGCGCGCCAACGTCGAGCGCCTGTGGTTCGCCGGTGAAGCTAACTCGGCTGAGATGTTCGGTTTCCTGCACGGTGCTTGGACGGAAGGTCGGTACATTGGCTACCGTCTTGGAAAGATCATTAACGGGGATGCTGGTGACGATGAGTTCGATATGGAGCGTTATGAGACTCTTCACGGAACGACATTTGAGGATGAGCATAATGAGGAGAACGGTTGGTTGTTCCCCTTTGATGTTGAGGAGGGTGGTGCTTAAGGGAGGATAATATTCTTGTATACATTTTGGCGATACCCTTTGTGCCGGCTGGGGATGCCTGGTGCATACTATAATTTTAATCTGGTTTTCTGGAGCCTGCCAAGTATTCATCATCTCGATTAGCGTTTCCAGACTTTGTGCCATGCACCTGCTTACAATCCGATGCTCAGTCTTGACTTTGCGTGTCGCTCGACGTCTTTTTGCGCGTACTCATATTTGGTCATGCGGTGATATCATCTGGCCTCTGCGTCTTGGAGGTCTGATGCCGAAAACCTTCGCAACTAAGTCTACTTATGATAGGTAAGATACAATGAATCTCATTCGACCTCGTATTTGTTCGAGTCACTACACCAGATTTGATTGGAGCATAGACGTCACATAGCCTCGTCTTTTGCCTCAGTGACATGCTATCGCGAGTCTAGTCTAGATATATCGGCTTCAATTGCATAGCCCCCTCATTCTCCTCAACAGTTCCCTCATTAGTGGATATCGCAACCCTCTCCGACTTCGCCATCAAGCTCGGCGAAATGTTGGTGCATCCCAGCACGCCAAGACCAGGTTCTCCATGTCAGTACAGAGTACGGCTACTGAGAGCGGATAATCGTTCAACCCCTCAATAACTCTCATTTCGTGGTCGCTATTGGTTCGCATCATGACGTCTTTGATTGGAGATCAAGAGTGACGCGGCGAATAGTCTGAGCGTCGGTTAGCGATTTCGGGTTGTGGTGGGATGATTGATAAGTCAATGGAAGCCAAGTCTTGGCATTTGGCGTCATTGATTCTCTTCATGCAGCTTGCTGATATTTTATCGACAATGACCTGACTCAGCTTCGGATGCTTCGGCACGGGTCTAAGAGTCGGCAATGGACAAATAAACTGAGATGGAATACGAGTAAAGAATTATGACAATTAAAATTAAATGAAACGTCGAGATTAGAGCCCTCAATAAACTTCTGGAGACCCCGGATCCCCTCGTCGGTCGACGCCCGTAGAACCACTTTACAGCGGTATCACAGTTGGAGTAAACGACCCACGTGCAGTGAAAGCGGATATACAATCCACAAATATGTACAAGATCATCGCCATCATGAGGGGAATCGGACTTATGGAAGGTCATCACTCAATAAATCCGTGCAAAGCTGTAACAGCTCCAAGTTTCCAATAATGCCAAGGGAGCTAATTGAAGCTAATCATTGGCGCAATTGGTAGTGCCAAGAGCCAAGGGGATCTAAGGTTAGAGTTTAGGTTTCCCAAGCCTCAAGATGGACAAGAAACAACGAATCATGTGCGTCTGACCGCGTAATTTGTCTACCGGGGCATTTCGGCGCCCGAAACCGACTGTCCCACCAGCTGCTTGGCCATGTTTTCAACGCGTCATAGTCTGATTGGCATTGATTTGTTTAAAAAGCTATCATGGTTCCTAAATAAGGGGTCAGCCGTTGACGTAGGTGTCGGGGAATTTATTAACTACACCATTGTCCCAAAGTCACGATACCTCTTGCCCATCTGAGCCATCTGTATCTCTTTACAACCATGTTGCGATCGCTTGCTCTCACAGTCCTTGCTGGACAAAGACTACATGCTGCTGCCCAAGATGTCGACAACAGTAACCTCGATCCTCTACGATTCAACCAAGACGGAACGTTCCAAATATGCGTTTTCTCAGATCTTCATTTCGCACAAGGTTTGTCATGGCTTCTCCAACATCCGGCGCACAATTACTAACAAGATCTAGATGCATCTTCAATAGGACCAGAGAAAGACGCCAAGTCCGTCCAAGTCATGTCCGACGTCCTCGACGCCGAATCTCCAGATCTCGTCGTTCTAAACGGTGATCTGATCAACGGCGAATCCACATATTCCCACAACAGCACACACTACATCGATCAAATCGTCGCCCCGATGGTCGATCGAAACTTGACATGGGCTTCGACATATGGTAACCATGATCATAATCGCAACATCAATGGTACAGGCATGATGGCGCGCGAACACATGTGGCCTGGATCAAGAACAGATTCCATGGTCCCTGGAACTGATGCAGGAGTGACAAATTACTACCTACCCGTGTACGGATCGAATTGTAGCTCAAACTGCACCCCAGAACTTATCCTTTGGTTCTTTGATAGTCGCGGTGGCTTTTACTATCAAAGTAGTGCTCAACCTAATTGGGTTGATAAGAAGGTGGTGGAATGGTTCAACGAAACCAATGCCGATCTCGTCGAGGAATACGGCAAGGAAATTCCCTCGCTAGCGTTCACGCACATCCCAGTCTATGCTTCGCTCCAGCTCCAAAAAGACGCTGGAATTCACAAGAACAAGCAACCTGGAATCAATGACGAAACAGTGATCCAGCAAGGCGAGGGCTGGTGCGCTGACGAGAAAGGAGGCTGCTCTTACGGGGACCAAGACATGCCCCTGATGCAAGCCCTAATCTCAACACCCGGCGTCATCGGTCTCTTCTCCGGCCACGACCACGCCAATTCCTGGTGTTACAAGTGGGATTCTAAAGCCGGCGACATGGAACTCGAAGGAAACGGCATCAACCTGTGCTACGGCCAACATACCGGGTACGGAGGCTACGGCGACTGGATCCGCGGTGGACGACAAATCGTGGTTTCTCAAGAAGGTCTGAAGAACTACGAAATCGATTCGCATATTCGTCTTGAGTCGAAGGAGGTGGTGGGACGAATCTCGTTGAATTCTACGTACAATGAGGATGAGTATGAGGCGACGCCGAATCAGAAGACTTATTTGAGTGATGCTAGTACTACTACGCCTTCGCCTTCGGCACGACCTTCGTCGTTGGCTGCGAGGTTTGGATTACATAGTTCGCCTTTGGTTGTTTTTGTTGGAGTTCTTGCGTGGATTATGATTTAGAAGCATAGAATAGATATGATAGAATATACGTCTTGATACCCCCAAGTCTTTGAAATGAGCACTGGTTGGAGCCATGATGGGTGCATGATCCAGTCGGACATTTTCGCCTACCCTCCACATGTGTAGCAAAAATGCAAATACCAGAAACAATTACAGTCAATGACCAAAGTACATGCCAGCAAAAAAACAACTCTTTGATGAGACTGGGACTCGAACCCAGGAGGATTGCTCCACCAGGAAATTGGTGTTAAGGTTAACCTTAACCTGGCGCCATAACCAACTCGGCCATCTCACCCAAGCTAGTGCTGTTGAAGATTTCTGCCAGTAGTACGAACCAGATCCCTCTGTACATGGAACGACATGGACGAAAAAGTGTCTGTTACTACGTTCACAGAATGAACAGAAAGAATTGAAAGATTTTCTTCATCTCTTCTTTGGCTGTTTGCTCGCTGTGTTTAACTTAACAGTAACAATAACTAAACAAAGGAACACAGTCTTTGTTGCGGCTTGAACACAGCTGTGTTATACTCTTGCACTCCCGTTGACGAATTGAACAAGTGAATGAAGTCTTGCTCTTTGAAGGTCAAGAAGCCACCGGGGCATTTAATGTCTCGCTCGTTCCCCTTTCCCAAGAACTATGCTCTCAATAACTCACCATTTGCTAACACAACTTCAACGACCCAAATCACACCTACACTAAAAAGAGAAGCATAAGAATCAAAATGCCTTCCGAACGCCAGAAAGATACCCGCGGGCACACGGTCCGCTTTGTTGAGTCTTCCACGGAGCAGTCCGACTCAATTCAAGATTGGATTTCCGATGTTGGTCTTGCAATTTCGAGCTTGCCTCATCCAGCTCCTTTAACTGGAAAATCTTTTGAATCTGAACTCGGAGAGCTGATGACAAAGTACGAGGTACTCAAAACGATGTTGGGCGATATTGAAGACAAGATGGCTGTGCTTTTCTACCAGCGTCAACGAGAGATTGACAGTTCTTCGTCCTCATCATCATCGTCATCTTCTTCCTCTTCTAAAGATAAAACCTCTGAGGAACTTCAACCGGCTAGATCTCGTGCTTGCGAGAGGAAAGAGAAGCGTAATGTGCCTACTGAGTACAGCGACTACAATTCCTACCACAGTGAGCACGAAGCCAAAATCAAGACGACGACTCGTAAGGCGAAGAAACCAAAGACTGTGGAGGAACAGAATAGACACATCAACAAGGTTTTGATGCGAGAGGCCATGAGCCGTTGATAAGCGAAGGATCGTCGATTGCAGAGTTGGGAGTTTCCACTTGCCGCAACAGACGGGACTACTTTGATGGCCGTCCCAAGCCTAAATGTTTGGGATAAAATTTGTCTCCTTGAACAATGAAATTGGTAGTGCAATAAAAGATGTATCATTCTAAAAGAAATATCGTCGCGTGACAAAGAAGTTGAAAGAAGTGCCGGTGACCGCAAGCCTCATAGCGGTATTGTGCACAGATGAGATCGTAATGTGCCCAATTACAGTGCCTTACATGGTCACTTCAGTGGAGATGAGTTGCAGCCTTATCACAGAACTATTCCAGAGCTGAACTAGCATAACTGCAAGGTGAGAATTATCCAAGATCTCAAATCTGGAGAAACCTCCATCCAGGCCTTGATATCTGACTTTCAATAATCGCATCAACTTCTATGGTAGAACTGTGACGTAAGATTCTTGCCGACGAATCCGTTGGATGTCTCTCAAAATATTGCTGTAATAGGTATCATGCATAAAATACAATATGCACTAATGAACTTATGGACATATCCATAGTGCATGTGATCGAACCAATCACATGCATCCGGAGCAAATGCGAAGGAGGGGTTTTTGCTTCATCCCCTTGGCTGAGCATGAGGGAAGGAGAGAAAAAAAGACCAGTCATCTCAGCCCACTCTCAGCATTCGATTCGACACACATACGGTAACCCCAACGAGACAACTCTCCTGACTCAATCCCCCAGTCAAGTCACCGACAGCCTCGATCTGTGATCTGCCGAAAATTTATTGTCTATCCTTTCCTCTTGGAGACTGGCATGTTACCAAGCAAAATCTCCTTACCGTCCCTTGCCCCTCACATACAAGCAAAGTCTTTAACTGCACTCAGCTCATCACCCTCGTTTTGTCCTTGTCCTTGTCGCCATATATCATCATCCTCCCATGAACAACAACATCCCAAACAAACCTACTCGAGCAAAGGAACACCAAAAGACTAATAGACAGCTGCTACCCCGGAAGTCCCTCAAAGGCGACCATGAGTCGCCCCAGCAGCATCAGTATTCGCCACTCGATGTTTCCGACCTTCCCAGGGCAGCCTTGACATCTGTTGCGTGCAACAACTGCCGCTCCAGGAAATCAAAGGTTTGTTCAACCCTAGTCTATGTCTAGTTTGTTTTTTGATTTCTTTTATGCTCCGTATTCTGTCTCTAGTATATCTTGAGGTAACATAGTCTCTTGTAGTGTGACGGTCGTAAGCCCACATGCTCAGCATGTGCGAGTCGGCGGCAACAATGTATATATCGCGCCGAGGTTACGCAGGAGAAGATGCTCGAGTTGCGCAAGGGCTCCAAGGATCTGTTCGAGGCGCTGGAGCTGTTGAGGACTGCGCCAGAAGACAGCGTGGCTGCCATGCTGCAAGACCTTCGCAGCAGAGGCTCCGTCTCTGAATTTCTTCAGTCTGTCGATTCGGGCTCGGTGGGCTCATCACCAGCGAATTCGCTGGTTACTAGTCTCGCGGGGAGTTCGGCCAGCTCTCCGATGGAGATGGATCTCAATATGCGCTACTCAAACGCGTTTCCATCCCTAGAACCCCTCGAAATTGCGGATGTAGACCTCGGGCTGCTGGCTCTTGACAAGCGCAAGTCGAAGCTGTTGACGGCGCCGTCGTCGGCGCCAGCGTCAGGCTCGTCCTCCTCCCCTATAGACCTTTCGAGCCGAAGGTCCGCGACACCGACGTCTTCTGAATCCTTTTCGACGCCGAGTGACACCACCGGAGAATCACCACAACAGCAGATCGATCACCGATTGGAAGGTCTTCAAATATGGCAGTGGACTTCAGTTCCCATCCCGGACGCTCTAGCTGAGAAAGCCGTTTCTTTCTATCTCGCTAATGAGCATCCTTTGCTTGCGTTCTTCGACGCCGATTTATTTATTAGAGATTTGGTATCAGGTGGGGGTCGTTTCTGCTCGCATCTTCTTGTCAGTTCTTTACTTGCTTGGTCCTGCGTAAGTTATTATACTCAGTCCCCTTGGTTCGGACCTTGGCTGATGAGATCCAGGCCTCTTATTCACAGTTCGAACCAAGGGCAGATCCGCTATCCGTTGCTTTTTTAAGAGAGGCAAAAGCGCGATGGCGGGACCTACAAGATTATAACAGTGTTACTACTCTAACCTCTGCGATGTTTCTAACCTTGACCTGCAATCAGCATGGACAGGATCGTGTCGGACTCCTTTATCTCGATGCAAGTGCTGAGATCGGTCGACGACTTGGCCTGTTTGGTGATAAAGATGTAACGATGCCTGGTATAGATGGTGACGAGGAGCTAAAGTCTGCAGCATCATATGCCGCTTGGGGCTCTTTCGGTTGGCATAGGTGAGCAGGTTTCTAGACAATCAACAATCTCATACTAACCAACTTAGCCTTCACTCCGTCAACTTCCGCGCCAAGCATCGAATAAACCATCCGCCATCATTACCCATACCTGGAGATATATTTGGACCGCCTCTGAATGATCAGATGGGAAGCACCTTCACATGGATATCCAAGTTCTGGTTAATAACTCACAAGATATTCGGTGAAGGCTTTAATAGCTTCAGTCGCTTGCCAATGTCTCATGCACATCAGATGTATCAATTGCTGCTTGACTGGGCAGCTGCCTTGCCAGACGATGTCAAGAGGAGCAATGACTGTCCACACCATGTTTTAGTACTACAGTGAGTATAGGACTCGACTACGTTGGGACTTTGCTGACACTCTGCAGTATTTGGTATCACACAGCGATTATAGACATATGGCGCCCATTCTTAGAAAACTACCAAGACGAATACGCATCCCGAAACTCTAACGCCAACGCCGCACACACAGCATCCGTCCAACAACTTAAAAGGCTTATGTACGTCTATCGAACAAGGTTCGAATCAACAAACTTGACAATGTTCATAACCCCGGGCTTGCTCACCCTAGTAAACGAAGTCTTCCGCAATCCCGACGCATCCGACGCCCAATTCTGGTTCATACTCTCCGCACGCGGTTGTTTGTCAATAGCATCATGGTGCAAAGGTCTCCGCGGCATAACAGAAGGCCTAATGACCATAGGATGGCAAAATGGCACTTTTAAACGTCACGGCTGGGCTGAGAACAGCATGATAGAAGACATCCGCTCTGCAACGAAGGCTTTAGTGAAGGACGGCGGCGCTTACAGCAGTCTTTACCCCATCAGTCTGGATTCTGTGAGCGAGGATATGGGTGATATTGGTATGGAAGCTTTAGCGGGCGAGTTCCAGCGGTTGACGGCTCAGAATGAACCGCGCGGGCAAGAGGTGGAGATGACGGGGGAGCAGCCTGTCTGGAAGGGCGACCAGAGGGATTTGAATTTGACTTTGAGCGAAGCGACCGAGGAAGAAGAGTATAATTAGCATAATTATTGCATAATGGTTAATTGAGTACACGAATAATGACCAACAATCTATGAACACAGCAACAATCCTTCAGAATCCTGCATTTGTTGAGCGAATAGCGTAATGGGAAAGACCACAGCGGTGTAAGCAAAAGCAACTCTGTAGCCCCGAATTTAGGCTAGATTCGTGCGAGCTTACGAGAGATACATATCCATGTCTCACATGAATCATACGGCAGTTTGTTAACCCCATCGTAGCCCCGCGATCTGCTGCGCCAACAAGGTACATACAGTAAGCAATACGTTATCCGAGCACTCCGTGCCGCTCCATCCTAGATCTTACGCCCAACGACACAACTGAAAACAAGGAACTTCAACAAGACAAACTAAAAACCTTCAAACTGCCAATACCAGACAAAGGGGATCTACAACTACTGGTCTTTCCGTCGCAATATCATCCAACATGTGCCCTGCCAACAAGGGACTGATAGACATGGCCAACCGCGACTTTGAACCTCCGCAAGAGTATTTCTCAGTCTCTACCATCGCGGTAAATCCGGACAGGATTGATGAGGTATTAAACCTACTCTACTCATTACTCTCATCATCATTAACATCAACAGGCCCATGCATGCCTAACTGAAGTCGCCGAAGCAACTTTAAAAGAACCAGGCGCCAAGATATACAGATTCTACAAGACCGAAGGCAAAGACGAGTTTGTCTGCATGGAAAAGTAAGAATTCAAGCCAATAACAACGTGTCAATACTAATTTGTGGTCCAGATTTACAAGTCGAGATGCTTATGCAGCGCATACTAGCTCAGAACATGTCAAGGAATGGGCGAAGAAGTATCTCGATTCTGGTATTTTTGTAGGAAGTTTCACATTTCACCATCTTGCGAAGGAGGGGCCTGGGGCTGGAGGCTTCGATCGACCTTGATCGGAATATCTCTTTAGTTGTATCTAGCTCTATTGGAAAGTTGTAATGTTCTGCTCGTCAGGGTGCCAGAAGATTTGACCACCGAGAGCATAAGAGACGAAATAATTTGATCATCTTATGCGTGCTTGACCAGGTTTTAGGTTACTTTATCTGAATTATCTAAGCCTTGGAGAATATTCCGCCTGTTACCCACCTGCTACTGTCGCTTTTTGATCTCCTCCATCAATAACCTGTACTCTCTATTATCATCACCCTTCTCCAAGGCCTCCCGATTTTCTTCTTCCATTTCAAAAACGTTGCCGTACTTATCGTCTGATATGATGTAAGGCCAAATGATAAGGCTGTCATCGTCTTGTGCCTTCTTCCGTACCTGAGCCTCCTCTTCGGTATCCGTCTTCGAAACTGAGTCTTTCCCATTCATTACCTCCTCCACAGTCAACGGGACGCTTTTAGGATAGTGGAAAGTTACCTCCTTCAAGGACGGATTCCCTTCGCGAACAGCTTTCCAAAAGTCTGCCCAGGTAGGTGTATCGCCCACGTGACCCCAAGCACCAACGTTCTCAAGACGCAAGCTTTCGAGGTTTGGTGTGCTTCCGTTCAGAAAGACTGAAAGACTTTCTGTGATACTCATAGTCTCTAAGAGGAGCGATTTGAGCTGCGTCATAGTGTCGGGCTCAAAGCGCAGAGCGCTATCGCCGAGATGTCCGTCCCCGTGGCCAGCTATGTAAAGGTGCTCAAGATTGGTAGCATGTTGGAAAAGAAATTCGGGCATATCGTTGAAGAAGTCGTTGTAACCTTCCAGTGTGTTGGCCGCCCACCCAGCTCCGTTATCCTGACCTATAGATTGTTAGCTGTATATCTTGACCTAGCAAGCTGTTCTGGGGAGCTGTGAGACTTACCGTAGGCTCGGACGTTTAGTTCCTTCAACCTTCCCACAAAGGCTGCCCATTCTGGCTCCAACCAGCATGAGGCCTTAATCGGTAGAAAATGAAACAAATCAAGACGCTCTGCCTTTGAGTATGTCGCCACATCGCGCCAGAGCTCATTCCATGCCTTTCTCCAAGCATACATCTTCTCTTTTTCCTTGACCCTTTCCCAGCTTTCTACTTCGGTACAGAAGTAGATACTTATATCACTGAGATCATTCTCATCCCAGCCCCCGTCGATCTCAAATTCTTCTTCTCCATCTGTGCGGATGCCTAGCGAGGTGCATTTCGGCATTCGCTTAAACTGTATCAGGTCGTGCATGATAGAGATGTCGGAAGCATCTCGAGCCCAAACTGAAGCCGGGTAATTACCCCAGTACCATTTCTCTTTCTCACCATTGGAATCAACCTTGCTGCCCTCGAGATCTGAGTTTGGAGGGTTCGGGTGAAACACAACGTATAAGCATACACCGAGAACGTTCGTGCCGTACTTGTCGATTACCGATGAGAGACCACTGCCGTCGTCTCGGGATAGGGGGCAGTTGACTCTAACGTATCGAAAAAGGTGGGATACCTATTTGAGTTCAAGTGTCAGTTTTCAAGTGGTACAGTTCAAATCAACGCCACAAGGTGAGGTACCAGCTGGGTGTGGATTTTTTTGTTGACCACACTCAAGGACTTGATGTCTTCATGAGGAAGCTGGTCGCGAATAGACAGGAAAATCTCAGGCGGCAAGGTATCCAGAGTCGGAGGAGCCATGATGGGATATTAGGTGGGGAACAGATAAATTCACTGCCAGGTGGGTGTCAAAAGAAATATCCTCCAAAACTTCGGCTACAGAAATAAAGTAGCCTAGATGCTAGCCTAAGCTGGCATAAGGTGATCGAATTATTTCGTCTCTTATGCCCTTGAGGGCCAATTTTTATGACACTCTGGGGGCCGCTAACACCCAGACGGCGTGGTGTGTTTTGTGTGGAGGTGGGGAGCTATATCCACCAAGTTTGGATCGTTGTTTCGGAGATGGACTTTCTTCTCGGCGATTCTATGAGCTGAAGATCTAGAAAGAAATGATATTCAGTCTGACTTGATGGGGTGAGATTGACGTGTATGGACGTCACGTGCCATCAGATTCCTTGATAGATTATGGGGCATTGGCGTCATACCCGACGTAGCTGCCGACCCCTGTCTATCGCCACATCCAATGTTCATAATGCGTCACTCCAAGCAGATCAATTTATTTAAATTTGATCTTGTTTTATTTCTATTGCTGATATATCTATCTCTAAGCTTATTCAACCACCTGCCGTGATAAATACACCAAATAAAATCTCATCAGCACAAGATCTCATAAGCAACAAACATTCACAATGGCTCCAAGCAAGACAGCCCAACACGCTCGATCATCTTCAGTCGACGAACAATCCGATTCTTCAAGCGACAATGAATCAAAGCAAATGACAAGCTCAAACACCAATCAACTCAACCAGTCGAGTAACGCACAGCAAACACAGCCCGTGCAACCAGCTGGTCAGCAACCTCAGAAGAAGAAAAAGAGCAGTGCACCTCGTGTGAGGTTAGATATGGATCTCGATATGGAGTTGCAACTCAAAGCCAAGATTCAAGGTGATCTCGAATTGGCCGTCTTGTAAGTTTTGTTTGCACTCATGGCTCGGTTTGGAAATCTGGAGACTAACAGTTCGACAGGGAAAATTAGAGAAGGAAGGAACAACTGAATTCGGCGAGGAGCGATATGGAAATTTATAATGACAATAGCATATTTGTTTAGATTACCTAATTCGATAAGCAATTATCATCAGCTCGATGATTCTTCCACTGTTTACTCAATCGTGCCTTCCTTCCAATTCTATAAATACTCGTATAGTAGAACCCGCGGGAAGGAAGGCTTTGGCGCCTAACCGAATCTGGCAAGACTGCTCCGCGGATCCGCGGCTTCCCTTTGACATCTCCGTTCCCTTCATGTCCACAACGCGTCTCTTCCATCCCATCGATCGTTGCGAGAAAGCCCGCCACAAGAATGAAACGCCATCGCTCAGGAGAGGCCATTATGCCGACCTGCCGGGCGGTCCGACAGCCCGTGTCTTGCAGCGAATGTCGGAAAATGAAGCGTCGCTGCGACCGCAATAATCCCTGTTCGAACTGTGCTCAGCGAAAACTCGAGTGTGCCTATCAAAGACGAGACCCCGAAAACACCAACCCCTCAGCGCTTGAAGATAGATCTAGTTCTACACAGGTTGATGATGTTGTATCGTCGATTCCTGCCGAGCAGGTCACCATGTAAGGCTCTTCTGTCCAGTTCATGTATGCCTTGATACTGATTGAGATTTTCCAGAAACAAGGAAATATTCGAAAGGCTCAAGAGGCTGGAGGATACTATGTTTCCGGTACAGACGGAGTCGATACAGCCCGAAACGGTAGCCCAAGATCTTCCTCATGATGTGCCTCCGTCAGCCACATCTGTTCAAACGGCGCCCGCTCAACCTGCACCTGCACCTGCTCATGCTGCAGCATCCCTCAACAGCCACGAATACCTGGTCTCCCAACTTCCGCCGCTTGCCAAAGCGAATCTCCTCTTTGATCACTTTGCAGTGACTCTACATTCCACGCTGTGTGTCCTCCACCTAGCATCCACAAAATGCCACCTCAACAACATGTATAGCCTCATTGCCAACAACCGAAAAACTCCCCAAACCGATGAGCTACTATTGTTCTTCAGCATCTTCGCAGGGGCATGCATGTCATGGACGGATGAGCTTCTGGTCAAGGTGGAGGCAACGAAGGGAGAAGTAACATCTGACTTTGACAAGTACTTCCATCTCGCAATGGCTATGGCGGATGACTCCCGAAAGCCGTTACCGCAGACTGTCACAGCTGTCGCAGCTCTTGTTAATCTATCTCATGTTGCCATCAATTCCGATGACGTCTTCCCGATCAAGGCCCTTACACTTCGCAGTCGTTGTTATTACATGTGTCGAGCTATGATGATTCATCGCCTTGACGCTCCGGCAGAGCAAGAGCAGAGGAACAAGGCTGATACTAATGTTAGTCCTAACTTTATCGACCTTGAGGTCCAACGGCGTGTATGGTGGCACCTAGTCGCTACTGATTGGTACGAAAAGCACGGATGAACTCTGACAATTCTTACTGACCATATCAGGTTGACCGCCTTCTCCGGAAGCTCTCAAGAAGGTGTCTACACGATCATGCCAAAGTTCATGAACATCAAGAAACCAGACCATGCGGATGACATCACATCAGGAGGTATGAACTTATTATATCGACCCCCAGCCTATACGATCACAGAGACGGCCTTTCTTCTGCAGAGGATACGACTGGCCGAGATCTGCCGTGAGATCATCGACGCTTTACCTTCCATGACCGAGGACATTATCGAACAAGACTACAATCTGATATACACCCTCAGTGAAAAACTGCAAAATTACAGCCACAGCCTACCAGACTATCTCAAACTCAACCCGAGTGAGGAG
This sequence comes from Fusarium coffeatum, assembly GCF_003316985.1. Taxonomy (NCBI): domain Eukaryota; kingdom Fungi; phylum Ascomycota; class Sordariomycetes; order Hypocreales; family Nectriaceae; genus Fusarium; species Fusarium coffeatum. The sequence continues at coordinate 45,895 of NW_022158083.1, forward strand.
GCCCGTACCAGAGAGATCTGGAGACAAAGGCCGTACATCCACTGGCAAAGAATAAGCCTCCATCTCGGTCTTCACGCGCGTATCTGCCGACTGAATCGACCATACCAGATCGAGTCATATGCACACAAGGAATTTTTCTACTCGCGCGTCACGAGCCTCGCGTCAGCGCATAAAGTCCTCGAGCTTCGACGTATGATGGACGATCCCCAGACAAGATCTACCTTCAAAGCTGAGCGGTACTGGGCTATTTTACAGCATGTCACAACGGCTGCCGTGACACTCGCATTCGACGCGTCCCTGAACCCAGATAAATCAGGAGCTGAAATATCGAGGCAGAGCGCCATGAAGGCCTACCAGACCCTTCAACAGTCAAGAAGCGATACATCAATCCTGGTAAAGGGAATTGAGAAGAACATGAGAAGAGTCATAAGTAATCTTGAGGGGAATGATTATTTAAGGAAGTCTACAGTACCAGAGCCTTGGCAGGCACCGGCACTTGTGGAGGACTTTGCCATGTCTGCAGACTATTCGCACCAGCTCTGGACAGACTTTTTGGCAAACGTGCCTGATACTAGAATGTTTGACTGGGATTCTCTGCTAAACGATGTCGAGCTCGACTATGAGAAACTATTTGGTGTTACATTTGAGACATGAACATCTCATGACAGTCTCCTTGAATACCACTTTAGTTTATGCAGCCAGCAACAACGGATACCACGTGAAACAAAGACATAGTGGATATATGTTTGTATATGATTGTTTGCTTTGACTAAACGTGTTGAATATTGACATCGCGCGTTTTTGACGCGTCCAATCCTGTGAATGCGAGTCAGAAAAATGATCAAAATATTGCCTGCTTTCACTGAAAGTGTGCGATATGGGTGTCTCAGTTTGGTGTAACGTCGGAAACAGCTTGAATCATTGTGATCATAGCCATGGAAGTATATGTTTCAATCTCATCATAGACACAGAGGAAATGGGTAGAGGAAAGAAAGATCGCTTACCTCGAGATGATGCCCGAGCAACAGGTTGCTGAAGGTTAGTGCGAAACCGCTGGGGTCAGATATCATGATACATTGGGGGAACGTCACATATTGGTAACGATCATTCCCAAAAAAACTATCCTGCATATGGGAAAGATGAAGAAAGAAGAAGTGAAAAAGTGTGCGGCATTTCTTCCTTTTGTTTGTTTGTTGTTGGTACCCAATTATTGTCTGGGGTCCCTGCACGGAAGAGTGTTGATCCTTATGCCAAGATGTTATGACAGGGCATGAAGTCATGCGATTACTGAAGTGTCGGTGTTCACGTTGCGTCACAGAGTATAAGTCATGAAATCCTTTGACAAATTATGATCTTTAGATCTATATACTGTATGATAAGGCAAATTTGGGAGTATCTCTAACTAATACAAGTCATGATTAAATTCTTAAACCAATATCTCAAAGTTCCTTGCGCTGAGTATTATCATGGACGTGCTCGATGTCAGCCTGCTTCTCAGTGTCCTCAAGCTGGACATTGGCAACGTTGGCATCGTCACCATCGAAGATTCTGGCGATCTCCTCAAGAGTGGGACCCTTGGTTTCGACGTAGAAGAAGAAGACGAAGACGAGCTCGACAGCGATCCAGACCTGTTTATTTATCAGCATATTGAATATGTGATGTGAGTAAGGAATGCTACTTACAGTGTAGAAGCACCAGAAGTTCCAGTTGTTGGGAAGGTTCTCGAGAGCGATAGGGTTGGTCTGGTTGCCGATGGTAAGAGCAACCTGGATGAAGAAGTTCATGATCATGAGACCTCGAGCACGGAGTCTGAAGGGGCAGATTTCCAGTGCATAGGCAACGATCAGACCGGACCAAGCGATAGAGTAACAGACGTCGAAGAGCCAGATGAGGGCAATCTGAGGGTATCCAAGCTTCTTGATTTCGACTTCACCGGTGGCTTCGAATCGAGCGGCGACGATGGTCCAGATGAGGAAGAAAATAAGCATACCTGAGCACGCAGAGTTAGACAAGGGAATACCGGAGAGAGGAGGATTTACTTACCGACAGTGGCAGTCAGGAAGAGTGGTCGACGACCGAATTTATCAATTCCCATGGAGCAACCAATAGCAACGAAAAGCTTGAGCATGTTCTCTCCAGCGTTCAATCCTGTCTTGGCGGCCTGATCGGTGATACCAGCACCCGTGTAGATAATGTTGGAGTAGTTGCTGATCAGAGCATTACCGGAGTACTGCGAGATGATACCCAGAGAGATCAAGAGCATGAGACGGTAACGGTTACCGCGGGTTCGGATGAAATCGAGGTAGCTACCGGTCTTCTGAGCCTGGTACTCAAGGGCAATGGTGTCCTTGATCTCCTTGTACTCGAACTGCACGGTCTGGTTGTTCTTGTCGCCGTTCGCGTGGTACTTGGCAAGAATGTCGAGGGCCTCTTCGTGACGCTCGTTGGCCATGAGCCAACGGGGAGATTCGGGGATCCACCAGATGAAGCTGATCTGGATCAGGGATGGGACAGCTTGAATGACGGTAATGGATCGCCATGACCAGTTGCTGTTAATGTTGATCGTGCCAAGACCGATGAAAGCGCAGACTAGAAGATGCAGGTTAGTAACCGGTGGAGCTTGATTCCCGGGGGTGGAGACTTACGGGTGGCACCCAGGTTCCACAAACAGTTGTAGATAGCCGAGACGATGGCTCGATGCTGAGGATGGCAGATCTCGGTAAGGAGGACGGGGCAAGAAAGCTGTGCCAAGGAGTTTCCGAAACCGACAAGGAATCGACCGCCAAGGTACACTGTCAAGGGTCAGTTTTTGCTGCAGAACATGCGGGGATATACATACTGCCGTAGCCGTCAGTGAAAGCGGAGAGGAAAGCTCCGAGAATCATGATGAGACATCCCACAGCGATGGGAATCTTTCGGCCGAAATGATCGGCCATGTAAGGCGCGAATGGGAAACTGGCAATACTACCAATCTGGTAGATAGAGTTGAGAATACCGAGCTTGGATCCAGTGGGGTGACCAAAGTAATCCTGCCAGTCGTCCATGGCCTGGGAAGTGTTCAACATGGAACTGTAAGTATCCCATTAGTCTCATCTTTGCTATCAATCTTCCAGTCTCTCAATTCTTACCCATCGTAACCGGTGGTAGCAGAGCAAACACAAAGAATCGCGGCGTAAAAGTACAGCACGCGCATTCCAGGGTCGGCCCACCATTTGACCTTGGCAAGCGCAGGCGCCTCAGCCTGAGCGACCGCAAGGTCCTGCTTGGTAACCGAAGCACCAACAGCGAAAGGCATCGTGGGAAAAAGTGGCACTGAATTTGTGGGAAAAGAGTGCAGTGCAAGGGTGTTTGATGCGATGGAGAAACAAAACACTGGGCGCCAAGTCGGAGCGCCAAGTCGATCTCTTAAATATAAAGTGATTCTGTCAAGGTATACAAATTAGCCTATTAACCGGGCACCAACAATTACCCCAGTAACTTAAATCCATATAGGCTAAACATCCTAGCCTATTACCCCGAGGAAGGGTGTAGGGGCAAGTGCTGTTTGAGGAAAAGGCCAGACATTTTAGAGCCGTGAGATTCGGCGGGCCGGGAAACCGAGGGGTGGCGACCCGCAATCCCGCACACGTGCTGCCTTTAACCCCGGACCCCATCTCCCCATTCTCTTTTGCATTTTGCCAGGGGGCTAAAGACGGTAGACTAGACCCTTGGATCTATGCTTAGATCAGGCTTATGGGAAATGGTCAGCGGGATTGGGGATTGCCGTTACAGCCGATCATATAGCTGGCCAAGAGAAAGGATGGTTTAGAGGCTGAACTGTCGTGGTGGGTTGATACGACGTTTAATCTTTTTCATCTCACGTGTGTCATATCATATTCCGAAAAAGGTGATTCCTCATTGCCTCCTGCCATTGAAAAGTAAGCGTTGCCTGGGCTCGAAAGTTGAAGATGGTTATGGCTTAGTATGCAGTGACAAGAGTACTTCACTATTGGAATTTGACGATACCATGACGATATTCGGCGAGAGTAATACCCAACCTGGAAGAAGAAACTTCAAGTCGAGGTGAAGGTCGGGCATGAGTATGTGATACAGGGTAACATGTCAGCTTCAAGAAAACGCCGAATACGCCTGCATACAACCATCCACTAAGCCCATGCTCGCCACGAGTCAAACGCGAAAACACGATAGCGTGCATGAGTGTCACGGGAATATGCATTGGTGTGAACAACCAAAGATCAGAACATTCATAGTCTAGACAAATTTACCAGGCTGTGGGAAACGACACTACACCATCAGTTCATCGGAATGAGCCGGTTGCCGGCAGAAGACCAGGGTAATGAGTGTGGTTTCATGCCTTGCTGTGGCAAGGTCTGGGCTGTTCCGAGTAGCTCTGTATGGCGCTAAGCTGGTTATTGGACGACTTGATTTTACCGGTATGAGACAGATCATGGTAAATGTAAATTCCTGAGTCACGCTTCATGAGAAGGGAGGAAAGCGTGTTGGTTCTTCGAATTGTTCGTGTCTGATGATTCATCGACTTCACCAAAATGGAAAAAAGCAAGGAGTTGAATCAATTTGCCTTTGGAGTTTTCTCCTTGGCATTTTTGTTCCTTCGCAGCTTCCTCCAGTGTCGCGCCTGACGCGTCGTACTGTTTGTCGTACAAGCTCACACGTGATCGTTTCATCCAAGCAACCAAGCAAGACACCCCGCCCGAATCGCCATTCCCGCGAGAGCGTCTGGCTGTTAGATGAAGAATTGATGCATTTGTATTCTCTGCGGTCTCGAGTTCTTCTTTGGCGACCTGGGCTCGCCTTCCCTAACCTGGACTTTGTCGTTCTCCACGCACCGATCACATCACACCGTGCGCTCCTCCTCCTGGTTAGCAAGTTCCCGCCCAATCGCAGCAATGCTCATCCTAACTCTTATCCTCTAGAACAGTCTTCAAACCTTCCACGTCGCTATTATCCTCGTTATCCCCGTATACGCTTGACGCCATTGAATCCTTTCTCCCTGATGCCTGCCTTGCTGCCCAGATGCAGCACCTGCGATGCCGAGAAGGATCAGCTGAGATAGCTCGACCCAATACTCGAGAAGAAGGCGCAAGCTGGTGGCTCATGCCACAAGAGGAAAACCGCCGTGCTTTTACCTTACCGATCCGAACCTCCTCCTCTATCCGCCTTCACGACCAAAGTTTCTACCAGAAGCCAAAACATACCCTTGACGAATGCTCTCCCGCTCCAACGCCCATCACGTCCACACGCCGAACTCTATACGACATGGATCCTCCTGGCGACCCCAAATCACAAAGCGCCAACGCTGGCCCAGGGAATGGTACAATTCAAGTACGTCTTGATCAAGAAGCCTTGACCTGCTTCGAGACGTACTGATAATACAAGGTCAAACAGCTTTTGGACGTGGTGCTGGATCAATCCCCCACGGAGTCAGTCACCAACAAGGCTATTGTGAGGAACGGTATCAAGAACTTCCCAGCGGATCAGAGAGACCAGTTATACGCAGGTATCGAGAAGCAAAAGCCCAAGTTCAAGGCCCTTATTCGCGTAAATAAGGCAAGAAACTTCAATTCTACTCGGACTGCGAAGCGAGACAGGTATATCGAGTACCTTGACGAACAATGGGAGGGTCGGCGCAACTGGTCTCGACCCGATCTCTTACGTGTCCCCTTGGGTGACAAGCCCAGCGACAACACGATCCGACCGCTGAAGACCCTGACGGATCTGGCGTTGCAGCATGATATTCCACTACAAACGCTCTGGCAGCGAGGCGGTGCTCTTTTCGATACCATCTGTATTGGGAAAAGTATCCTGAGCAAGGAAGCCGCTGCCGCTGCCCTAGATCTCTTTCGGAAGCGAATGGCCGCTTTGCCTGGTGATGTCTCCGCGCCAGCATCGACTGTACCTTTGCCTTACAATCTCGGTCCGCCTTTCGCTGACGCGCCTGAACCCTATTCTACACCCCATCGTGAAAACGGCTCACCAGTTCCATCATTAGAGCCTGAACAGAGTCGAAATCAAAAGGCTGAGACAGATACCACCGGAACTCCGCCCCCGCGTCGCAATATCAGGTATCACTCTCCTTCGTCCCCAAGTCCATTGGAGCTTGAAGATACTGGTAAGACGGAGCATCGCTTGGCAAATTCACGCCTGGCATCGTCCATGCTGTGGTAACGGCCTGGTCAGTTTGTTGAACATACTAACATTAGTTCTTTGTAGTTGATGCCGTGCGTACGCCACTAGCCAACTCACCAGTGATAGACCTTACCGTCGACCCCACTTCGCCTGAAGACAAAGACCAAGACGCCGAAACGCTTTCGAAACACAATAAGGCGGTCTGGGATGCGACCAGAGCGCAGCTACGAGATTTAAAGGCTTCTCTGACGGATGAAGTACTGGCCTTTTGTCTCAAGGTCGTCCGCCAAACAAGCGATGCGCCCGAGGCTACTGTTATGGATCCGTTATGGTTGAATCTCGACGACGATCACATCCCCGTGGATCTGCATAGGGTTTGGGAGTCCACCTCTACTGTTTATGTACCACTACATCATGTAGAGGGAAAGACTAATCACTGGTCCCTTCTCGAACTCTCACCCCACAAGAAGGCGAGGGACATTTGTCATTATGACTCAATGCACAGCTATGACCGAGACATTCGTATCAAGACGTCGCTGGCGAGGAAACTTGGTGAGAGTCTTCCCTTCGTATTCAGTCCCTATGTAGGTTGCTCCGGCCAAAACTTCGACAGTTATAGGCTAATGATCGCATAGGATGTTCCGCAACAGTCAGATGGGGCTTGCTGTGGCGTGTATGTGGCCATATTTCTCAACTACCTGCTGAATGATTCACCAATGCCTTATTCCTTCTCTGAGAGAAATATCCGATCCAACTTTCTAGAGAGGCTAGAAAAAGCTGGAATTGACCCATGCTCGCCTCGTTCTAACAGGTACAATCGAAATAAGTCGATCGTCCACCCCTCACCGGACGTGCCCTTGACACTGGAAGGCAGCTTCGGGACCCCATCGCCAAAGTCTTCCGCAGCTTCTTCATCTGCTTCGACCGACAAACTGGCCGATGTCGATTTCAAGCAACCTAAGTTTACTCGGGTTGCAAAGAATTTGAACAAGTCTGATTCTATTGCTTCTGGATTCAAGAGTCCCTCTAACACTGATTTCTACCAACGCGTTTGGGAAGACACTGGGAGCCCCAGTTCCTGCCAGACTACTCCGAAACAGAATACTCACGTCAATGATACCCTCTCACAGCCTAATACAACTGATGATTCATTAACCTCGACGCTGCTCTTTGCACAGATGGACAGATGGAGCCGCTCGAATGGTGGTATTGACTTGAGTACAGCCATCGAAGAAACCGAACAGTTGCTACATGAACGTCAAACCCAAGCTGACAAAGCAGTGAAGTGGCGCCGACTATTTGAGACTCTAGGTCCTGTATCCGAAACCCTCCAGCGAGCAAACCAAGTGACAGAGCAGATCGGCCTTATTCCTTTCGGCGAAGAAGGATCAATCTGTTTAAGTAAGGTCGAGGAAGATGCCTGGATGCTACAGCTGGAAGCGATGTCCAACTTGGCCAAGGTACAGACGCAGAGATTCGCCGTTGATACGACCGAATCCGACAACATTCAAAATGAAATCACTTCTGTTGAGGTTAAGCTAAGAACCATGAAGGAGCAGAACAAGAAGGCAAAGGCTGCAAGATTGATGCAAGAGGCATGGAAGGTCATGCATGAGCCCGAGCCTTGAATTTGGACCGTTATTAATTGTGTCTATATCGTAAGTAGCAAGTAGTCGCCAGTTTGGACTGTCAGGCCGCATGGGAAACGTTCTGTAGGTATTTTGGTCGCCCGTCAGCAAAATCATAAGGGACGGCAAAGTCAGGCGAGTCAAACAAAGTATTCGCCGTAATTGATTTGAAGTGCCATGCTCGACGTGCTCGAGATGGCTATGTATGTTGTGATCTTCTGGTTACCTATCGCGGGAGGGGGGCCCTTTTTCAACATGATTAGGTGACAGATTAATTCTGCTGACGTAGCTCCAAGGTATCTGACATCCCGACGTGTCGTTGGATAGCGTGTATGTACCCTTAGTATCCTGTTGACGGAATTAATTTGTCATCCTTCCATGTTGAAGAAGGGCCCCCCTTCCCCGATGGGCTACCTTCTAGGATTTCAAGGCTCGCCATTTTCAAGAATGGGAGTTCAAGCAGCAGTTCGTCTTCTCTTGCCGTGTGTGGGTCTTCAAAGAGAACCTCTGTCCCTTCAATTCTTTCCTGTACCGACTCAGCTCTTACAACATCACTCAACCATCACATCAAGAATTCTACTCTTCATCATCAACGCCGATCACTGCACGTTTTACATTCTACTGTTAACTATCGTCAATCTTCATCGGTATTCCGTGCCCCAGAACTTCGGCCACAAACTCCCTCGAAGACCATCTGAACCACATCCTCCCCGCGTCATCATGAACGATCGATCCAAACGCGCAGCTTCCGAGGACCCAAACCCTCAATCCCCTGTATGCCAGAGGACTAGCACGAGTGAAGAATCACCGAGCCCCGACGTTCCCGACGGTCTGCCGGCACCTGGCTCGATTATTCATCTTGGACAATCAGATGGACAGCGGACTACATACCGCTTCATTCTGGAAACGCCTCCGCCAAACTCGATCTCCGCTGAAATCATCCTATCGGTCCCTGAAACACAGTCCCCGACTCCAGGCGATGCGCCTGAGGCAGAGGATGAGTCACAGGAGGAAGAAAAGCAATTAACTGCGCCAACGAATTCGACTCCACCTGAGGTGCCTGAGGTCAAGATGGAGTTACCTAAGGATGAGGATAAACCACCCAAATTTGAGGACGAACGGCCAAAGGATAAGGATAAATTGTCTAAGGAAAAGGATAAGTCGTCTAAGGGAACGGATGAGTCACCTGAGGTGAAGTGATGAACAACACAAGGGATCAATAGTACGAGTAGGGGATTGCTGCTTTTGAGAATTGGAAATAGGGGTGTCATCCATGTACAGCAGGGCAGCAGAGTATCAAATCGATCACCCGGTATTCACACAACTCATATTGTAGCAGACCAGCAATGTTATGCACCTGATGTCCAATGTTATACAGCCTAACAACAGCCAGGCGCGTTACCTGCATCTACCACAAGAACGACTCATCATTTACCAGGAGAGCCCGCTCTTTGAAAGTCTCATGCTAAATCAGTATAAAGTATGTTTGCATCAATCACCAAGCACGCATCTTGACAAGTTCCCAACAAAGGCATTACCAGAAACACATGATCTTTATTAACAGAACTGGGGTATAATACTTCGCTACTACTGACAATAAACTGATGGTATAAAACACCATTAAACAGAACCTGCTAAGGGATATCAATACCAATACGCCATGCGAATTAACTTCCTCCATTCACTCCATCCTCCTGCTCCTTCACAGTAGCCGTGAAATCAAAGAAGATGTCCTTAAACAGTTGATCTTCTTCGTCTCTAGCATCAGTTTTAAAAGTAAGAGTGCATCGAAAAGCCGAGTTGTTTGGTTCGCGAGCTTTCTGGAGTTGCTGAGCCTCGTTCAACTGGGCCTTGCACAGATCAAAGGCTGCCAGTTTCGCTTTGGCCCCTTTCTCGACGACCTCGAGATCCCTTTTCATTTGGTCTCGGTTTCTCTGTGCCTCAATCAAATTCATTTCAGCCTGGTTCAATTTGTTCTTCAGCATTTCGAAAAGCTGAGCGTCACCCTCTCCCTCGTCGACGAGGTCCTGGTATGGTTTAAGCGCGTCAGCGGTCTTGTTTCGGATATTCTCCGACTTCTGAACTTCTTTCAAGGCATCTTCGTAAGACTTTTTCATGGCGTTCATCGTGGCGTACATCGTTGTTGTTTCTTGTTCAGCCTTATCATGTGCCAGTGCGCAGCGATTGACCTCATCTTGCAGGTCTTTCAGTTTTTGATTATTGGTGTCTTGCTTTTTCGAAGCAATCGACGTGATGTGTTTCCGGAGAAGGTCAACGATCTGCTTGTCTGACATGGAAAGTTCGGCGACCAGAGGTTTCCCGGTTGTTGAGGCTGGCCGGGGTCCGGTGCTGGTTCCGGGTGTTGAGTTTCGGTTGGGGCTGGGGGGTGCTGTGTCGGGTAAGGGTTCTTCATATGATGTTGGTGAGTCTTCTTCCTCTGCCTCATCGCTTTCATGGTTGGTCTCGCCAGAGTCCTCCGTCTCCTCGATGATATCGATCTGATCCTGGACCTCCTCTTCATCGCTCTCAACTTGATCAGCCAATGCAAATCCGGCAGATGTGTGGCCATCCACTGGTCTCTCGGATATGACATCTATGTCTATGTTCTGAGTTTGTTGTCTCAATCGCGTAGAGGACCTCGTAGCGAATGCAGGCGGACTTTCGTTAACCCGTACTCGCTTTGTTGTTGATGGCTCGGAAAAGCTGGCAGCAGATACCCTGCGCTTGTTGATGGTATCAAGATTCGTCGGAATAGTCGTAGTGGTAGTCTTGGACGAGCCGTTCGGGGTTTGCAAGGTCCTCTTGTTCAGCAGCCCGCGTCGAACCGCTTCCAAGTCTGCCATCGAGAGAGCTTTTTGTTCGTTGTGGGGCTTGGTTTCAAGTTGCGATTTTATCTCAGTTCGCAGTTGTCTCATTTCGATCAAGCCTAGTTGCCCGACCCGTTCGGGGAAACATTCTATAAGAAGATTTACCAACTTCTCAAGCAAACTGGTATCCCACTTGGTTTGAGAACAACTGGGTGAAATATCCCAGGGCCATTCGCAGGTAAGTCGGTAGACTCTTTTGGCGACTGATTTCTGGGCAGGGTTCTCCAGAGCTTGGTATGTATCGTCTTCCTCTATCTTGATGTGGGGAGATTCGCTGGGACTGACCATGATCGTGACATGAATCCCGAATGGAATAAGAGAGTGTATTGCTGGCGTAGTGATGTATGAGCGTGGAAGTGATATGATGAAATAACAATGATGTAGTGGTTAATGAAGGGAGGGAGGGGATGTGACGCGTTACTCAAAAGTAAAGGTAGGGAAAGCTCGCTGAGCCCAGACGGTCAAGGCTCGGGTCGGGAAAGCACTGCCAACCCAACCAATTACCGGCAAGTTATTAACCTTCTGAGACCCACTTCGCTTGATGATTCAGCAATCGTATTCGTCTCATACCTACCTTTGACCATATCATGAGAACGATGAGAAGGATTATTTCATCCCGAAAGGTATATCATAAGCATGAGATAGAAGAGAACATTGAAAATAGCCGGAGACGCAACGTCTAGAGCATATGTTGAGAATTATCCCGCCTTTGGTGTGCTCGAAACCCCTGCCCGTTTCCGGATCAACAACCTTGGCATTGTGTTACACAATCAGCTCGCTTTGACGGCAAGAAAAGGGAAACATACAGTTATTTCGAAGCATCAGGCAGATGCAACATGGAATAAATCGTGATCATGAAACATGATGCAACAATATCCCATCATAAATTGGTGGGGCTATGGGAGGAAACACCAAACTCAGATCTTGCGTTTGCGTTCTGCATGGATTCACCAACCATATGACGGGTTAATTCATGCTGTAGAACTACCGATTCCAAGCAGGACTGGAATGATAAATCATTCAGACCATGGCCTAAAACTATTTGTTCCAAATCCTCTCATCAAAGTGACTGTTGACACTCTCAGCTTATCATAATTATGTAGACTTCCTACTTCCAGTTCGGTGTCTTGATGTGGTCCCAGTGAGTTTGTAAGCTCAGTCTTGGAACAGGTGGCCCTACTTGGCTCTCAGTATCCTTGTGACAGGCACTGCGTCTGGCCTAGACTCAACACTGTGCGGTGATACATCCAAAACCTACCGATGAAAGCCCACTCTAGTAACAGATTTGGTCCAGGTACTCCCTCAGTTCGGTACCTCAAGATCAGTATCATCCTCGTCTACCAGAATCACTGAGCGATTGGTTCGCCAAGCTGATGAAAGTCAATTCAGAAATCGATTTCATATGGTTCATGGACAATATTACAGGACGCCATTTCTGGTGCACCTAGGAGGGACCCTTCAAAATCTCAGCTGAAACACCAAACACTTATCCCAACCGTTATGCACGGCATAAGCAGAAGCTGAGGATGAGGCTTTACCATCGGTGAAGGAGATCTGGCTTTCATTAGGCCAGAAGCCTGATACTACTGAGGGCTGAAATCTCATAGTGTACCCGAATGTCACCAATCTTCATATGTGTAGGACTTTTGTTCTTATAGCGCCGCGAGCAGCTGAAGAATATTGGACTCTTAATGGCCAATTTCATAAAGCTTAGGACGTAGAGTTGTGATAGTAAGCATCCTGCCACGTGGGCTGTGCTCGGCAGTAAACTCGGAGCTTACTCCATTCGGTGATGACGGGAGACCCAGATAACCCTAAACTTGCCGAAGAACCGGGACTTTGGGTATGGCTTGTAGGGCCAGATAAGTGCTTACTTTTCACCACTTTGAAAGTTTATCTCTTTCAGCCCCTAGAGATAAACGAATGGCATAGATGAAAATGCATTTTTGATTCTGCATCTAAGATATCGATGCTAGTTCCCGAGCCGTCAAAACGTCGGGTAACTTTATCATGAAATGAAGCTTTACGATGGGACTTTGGTTGATGGTGACAACGAACGGCTGGAATTTGCAGTAGTGAGCTTCAAGAGTCTCGACCGAATGTCTTAATCGACAGCAGAATTGACAGCATCATTGAAAGCTTGAGCTTAGTCAAGAGAAATACTACGTAGCATTGCAGTCAGCCTACCTTGAAGTGTTGGTGGGGGCTGACGATGATAGGGCTGAGAGTCTGCTGTCAAGTCAGTTGGTGGTGCAATACTACCTGATTTCCCGAAGACACGACGAATTCTTGGCAAAGGGCCGAGTCGGCGTCGAGTCTCAACGAGAAAAGAAGACTATTGATAGAGTGAGACAATTGATCATTGACATGGCGTGCGAAGGTCAAGCTAAACTTGCGCCTATTCTTAGACCCAATTGCACATCACACTCTAAAACATTGGTCATTCATCTCAGTGGGTGCCGTCATTAAGCTCGTATCCTCAACACCATCTCTCATCATCTGTCCCGTCTACACCATCAGAGTCGAGGCTTGGACTTGGGCTTGTTTGCGCCTCCAAGTCCAGCCCCGCCTTTTCACATCAGGCGTTTTTCCCCCCTCCTAGAGACACTTTCCACATTGTGTTTCCCCAAAAAGCCACTATGAAAGTCCTGTCACACTTGAATTGGCTCCTACAATTGGCTGTTGTGTGGCTGACTAACAGAACGGGGCTGAAGAGCCGGTCATGGGGGCTGAACTCCGTCTAGAGACGGCTTGGCTTACACAGAATTTGGTACTTTCGGATCCCGCTGCTGATATTTCGAGGCTTCTTAATTGCATTTTGCGTGTTTGTCATCGCGTATATCGCGCAAACACGTGCACTTTCACCATCCACTTGGTAAGCTTACACGAGAAGGATCAAAGCCAAGATTTCTCATGACAGCACAGAGAAGTGGCATAACGGCGGTGGCACAGCTGACACTCCGTCCGTACTACACCTGACTTAGCTCCTCAGCCCCAGAGCCGACTTTTCGGATGTTACAACCTTGCGGGGTAAAGTCCCGTACCATGGTCCGTCTTTTGGACCCCATCACATCGGAGAAGAGGGGCCGCGATCGAGGCCCTCAGCCCTTCCGATGTCAGATTCGGTATAGCTTCACTGTTCTGCAGGAGCTAGCGCTGATCTTGGCTGGGCGCAGCAGCTTGGGATGAGAGCTCGGGACACCCGAAAATAGACTGACGTAAACGGTAGAGGCCATGCGGCTCGTTAAGCTTGTCGCTCAGCCTTATTGATTTCCAAGTTGGAGACGTGAGGTGAGTTTGTTAGTCGTGGCTTATGCTGCGCTGGCCACCATCGTGTAAATGGTGATCTTCTTGGAATGAGAGTAGGACAATTGTGTATATAAGGATGGGTTGATTCCCTCATTCCAGTTAAATTCATCATTCTCATCATCTTCTCTTCTCTCTTCACTACAACAATCCAACAACTCAAGCACCTTCGTTACAACTTCAATTGCTCACTCTAAGCTTCTGATCTCTCGCTTTCTTCAGTAGCTTTTCTTTCACTCTTACAACTACACTTCGATATGCGTTACTCATACACTATCCTCGCCTTTGCCTCCATGGCTCTGGCTCTTCCCACTGCCAAGCCTGCCGATGATGGCTCTTGGGCCCCTGGTATGCAACTATCTTCTTGACTCAACGGTCCAGATACTAACATCCACAGGTAAATATGAGGGCAAGGGCACTGGTTACGATGATGGCAAGTGGGCTCCCGGCAAGTATGAGGGAGGCGACACTGGCTTTGATGATGGTCAATACCACGGTGAAAAGACCAAGCGCAACGACGATGGCTCATGGTACCCTGGCAAGTAGTAAGTCATCTCTCACCCATACCCATTATAGATCAAAACTAACTCTATCTCAGCGAGGGCAAGGGAACTGGCTACGACGACGGAAAGTGGTATCCCGGAAAGTATCCTGGCGCTAAGGAGAAGCGCAACGACGATGGCTCATGGTACCCCGGCAAATATGAAGGCAAGGGTACCGGCTACGATGACGGCAAATGGTACCCAGGAAAGTACCCCGGCGACAAGACCAAGCGCGCCGATGACGGAAAGTGGTACCCCGGAAAGTACGAGGGCAAGCCTCAAACACCTTATGATGATGGAAAGTGGTATCCTGGCAAATACCCCGGCGACAAGGTGAAGCGTGCCGACGATGGTAGCTGGTATCCTGGCAAGTACGAGGGAAAGCCCCAGACTCCCTACGATGATGGAAAGTGGTATCCCGGAAAGTACCCTGGTGGCAAGGCCAAGCGTGAGGACGATGGTAGCTGGTACCCCGGAAAGTATGAGGGCGGCAACACTGGTGTTGATGATGGAAAGTGGGCTCCCGGCAAGTACGAGGGTGGTGACACCGGTGTCGATGACGGCTCATACGACCCTGAGAAGTATGGCAAGACAAAGCGTGCTGATGATGGCAAGTGGCATGAGGGAAAGTACGAGGGAAAGCCTCAGACTCCCTATGATGACGGAAAGTGGTACCATGGAAAGTACCCTGGTAAGGAGTAAGAAGGCTATTAGATCTTCTCATATTTCCTTTGGAGTTTGATTGACATCTCGGGCATTGGGCATGGGGCATTTACATTTTCTCTAGAGCCACTCATTCGGCATCATTTTCTTGTTCGCTTCTTTCAATTGCTTTAGAGCGGTTGACCTTTATCATTTACTGAGAACACTCCTTCTAATTTACATACTTGAATCCATACATTTTCCCTCAATTTCTAACATTCCTATACACTCAGTCTAGGATGAACTGTATTGAACTCATAGAGCATTCTGACATTTCTCGTTTAGCAACATATCGGCCGAGTTGGACTTAAATTGACGTCTCAACGGTTCAGTTCACAAGAGGCACTTCTTTACAATTGTGTTGTTGAACTGTACGACTTGATGACTGACCTTGAAAAACCTGCAAGAGACATTTCTTTACTACTATTATCATTAGAGGTCAAATCTTTGGAGGTCAACATTGACACATACAAAAACAAAACTAACAGGATGTTGATGGAGTTTCAGTTAAGTTGTCTTTCTAGGAACTTCTAATGAATTGCATAATAACTCTGTCTGGCTCGTGGTATCCGCTTTCGTGGCCGAGCCACTGCTGAATCCGGCGCGTGCCTCAGTGGAATGCCAGCCGGGAAGATCTCATGATGCAAGCACAATCAGTCTCGATAAAGATACTTTTTATTATAGTCAAATTGTCAAATTCGTGACGGCCACACGTTTTGCATTGTCACCCTTTCTTTGTCCTTCAGTCCCTGCCGTCTTTAGCAGTCCCCGTATGTATCGTTCAATCTGAGACTGAGGACATACCCTCAGTAGCCGTCTCCCAGTCTGTTTCCGTCAATGAGTCTATTTCCGAAGTGGTATCCATGGATTGTCTTCCCGGTCCATTACCCCCACTCATCATGTATGGACCATTGTCTGGCACTACATCGGAGTTCTGAAACTCTGTCATGAGGCCTGTAATTGTACCAGAGTTTGTTAGGAATGGCTCACCGGCCCAAAGAAAGGCAGGGAGGATTGCACCAGAAACGGTTGAGGACGGTGGTGGCAATACGCCCAACTCCACGTCATCGACGGCGGTTTTGCTTTGCTTGGCATCCTGTGTTCCATTCTTTCAACATGGTCAGCTATTTCGGAGAGCTGAAGCTTGTAAAGACTCACTAGGCCTCGTACAAAAAGCTCCCAGAGAACTGATATGACTGTTGCTATTCCTATGATGAAGGATAACATCTGGCCCAGTGACGTGAGTGAGTGAACGGAGGTTACTCGATTCCATGCCAGGGTAGTTTCAATAGCTGTGACCGAGATGGAAAAGCTTACTAGCCAAACGGTGAGGCAACGAATGCGGTAGAGCCTAAATGTCCGTCAGTGCTGAGAACCAAGACTGTAGGTGACGCGGTATGTGACCAGTTGAAAGGGCAACTAACCGTGTGTGTCGCACACCCAGTGGTGTGATCAGACCTATGACACCAGACCTATGTCCAAGTTCCGTGACTGTCATACTCGCAAAGTAATAATACATTCTGGCCACCTTGAGGAAACCATCACGCACCCTTGTCAGGACACCGGCGGCACGATGCTCGCTTTCGTCTCGATTGCATATGTTCTCATTCCTCTCTTGAAACCTTTGACCTCCCTGCTGCATGGCGTGATCTGTTTTAATGCGAAGGAGCATACGATAGACTGATGAAGTATCGATTCCAACCGTGACCACAGCAGCTACGACAATGGTGGTCGTGGTCATGAAGAGGTTAAGGAACAATGCTGATATCATGTCAATAAACATTGATAAGACATCCCTGGCGTGGCTGTATGGGGTGCTTGGGTCTAGAAACTTGGCGAAAATGAATTGGTAAGTTCCGCACGGCATTCGAGCGAAGACTTGATCGTAACCCCGCCAATTAAACCAAATGCCGTGGGATGCCATTAGAGTGTGCATAGTGTAGCGAATCGCCTTGTCCCAATTCCGACCAACCTGATTTGCTTGCACTCCAAGCCTTATCCGGCCCGGCGCTGAGGCATAGACGCAGGCGAATCCGCCCCAATATATCCAATACAGGATCTCCATCTCGATGCCGAAAACGCATGAGTGGGTAAAGCTAGCCACAAATACAATTATGCACATGGCGATCGAGAAGATGAGCCATGTACCCCGAGAAATCTGTTGAGCATTCGGCAGAAGGTTATTCGTGATTAGCGCGGCGATCCATTGCAAATATATGCATAATCGGACACCTAGCCCATAAAGGTCTTGATTACCCTCGAAACCTTGATAACAGATATTCGCATCGTTGTGAATCTGCAGAAATCGGGTCTCGTTGAAAGCATAGTAGTTAGAGCCCTCAGAGGATTTGAACTGATCGGTCAAGTTTTGAACCATAATCCTGGCGAATTGTGCGCTATAGTAATCTGGGTCAAGAAGGATATGTTGCTTATTCTCTAGTCGTTGTCCACAAGCTGAAGGGCTAGTTGGCAGTACTTTGGTCCGCCACAGGCCATTTGTTTTCCCATCAAGGATCTCGTGTTTAAATTTTGAGCTCCATAACATCAATCCCACAAAACATGCCAGAAGTAGAAGCTTCGCATATACTTTCGTATGTGAGAAAGTCGGAAAGAGTAAAGCAGTGCTTATGCGTACTAGCACTAAGATTTGCATGCAGCCGCAGAGGAATCGAAAGAAGAGGCTTGTCAAAGTGGCTTCACTTGGTCGATTTGTGTGATCCAGAGACCCCGTGTCATTGGTCAGAAGGACACAAAGAGACAGCATCTTGTAGAGTATGAGAAAAAGGATGGTTTTGAAGTGGGCTCTCGGTCTCGTTGTCCCCGTCTCGACAGCAGGCGATTGAGCGTCGTAAATGCCATCCTCGGTTTTATTTACATACAGCTGAGATGACGATAAGTTCGGCTGGGTGCAAGGACTCGGCGCTAAGATGCTATCGTCCATGTTATCTCTGAACGCCGACGTTATGGGCTGGCCAACTGATGGAGAAAGAATTTCGCGTCCGTTGAAGATGGATAGGGTGTCAATGTCTCCTCGAGCACGAAAGGTGGCTAGCTTCTATTTATACTGTAAGGCAGCGATCCTTGGCAAAGGGATGCTTACCTGCATGAGGCTGTGCAAGGTTGAGCGTGTTTGAGATGGCCATCGCAATAGGACTTGAGAACTTTGTGGTTGTTTGCAAGACTGTACGTACTTCCAAGCCTTGTGTGATTATCAGATCTTTGAACTCCTTACCTACAGTCTCTTCTTTTCGGATAACAAAAGGTCGAACGGGGCGCGAACGTAAGAATCAAGTTTGTTGAGGCTGGCTAGCACCATGTTCTAGTGAGATCTGCAGCTTTACGCAATAGCTTGTGAAGCCCGCTAGGCATAATACCCAACTTCAGGCTTCAACCCGACCTGCTTATTCATCAAGACCGATAGATCATTTTATGCAGCCGACAACAAATACAGTCGTCCGACATTCAATCGTATTCCATACCAAGACACCGCTACCTTCATGTATTGCAACCTGGTCTGACAGCATAGCCTCTTAAGGCTTTTTGTTATTTGTTATTCCAAAAGAATAGACACATTACTTTCCTCTTTTCAGCATTTGATTCGGAAGCGTTACACTGTTGGACAGACTGTACCTTGGTTAGGTTAGATAAATAACTACGAAACACTGTCATTAATTTCGTTGTAATGGTATACTTAGACCTTGTTGAAACATTGTTATAAATAATTATCCAACTATATTCTATACAATATTCAAGTAAGTCTAGTCATGGAATCTTTCATGTAGGACAACTCCAGTAAAGATTGCACGATCCCAATCTTCAGATACAGTGTAGCCCAGATATTCAATACCTCTCTTCATCTTCGACAGAGGTGCGCAGCGATCAGAGATATGTGTAGTAGTTGTAGCGTCAGGCTCAGGAAGTGTCGTTGTGAACGCAGTGACTCCAGCCTCGGAGCAAGCCTCATAATATTCCTCAGGAGAGTCGCAGTATGTAGCGTAAGAGGGGATTTCAGTTGGGAAAATGGTTGTATCAGTGGGGTCATCAGCACGCTTGGTGACCTTGGGCTGACGGGTGGCCCAAGCTGTAGGGATCTGGTAGTACACTCGCTTCTTCAAAACAGTCGAAGTCCTATAATGGTTAGTATTGGTTTTTAGAGGGATCAGGGGGATCTTACGAGGCGAATGGGCTGACTGTCACAGTGTTGTAAGCTGAGCAGTCACTGATGCGACTGTCTACGTCTGGTTGACCGTTTGGATCGCTCAGACCTGCAAAGCAGACGTTCGCGGAAGACGTAATTCCAGCAGATTGAGAGGCTGTCTCAGAAGAAGTGACCTCTTGAGTAGTCGTGGGGGCTCCGGTCGAAGAAGTCTCCTCAACAGACTGAGAAGTCACTTCGTTCGAGGTAGTAGTCTCTTCCGTAATCACCTCGGCAGAGCTAGTTCCATCAACGGAACTGGTCACTTCAACCAAAGTGCTCTGGGCACTGGAAGCCTCTTCGCCAACAATCTGACCGTTCTGGCATTGACTCTCTATTTCCTAATGTCAGCTGCATCCTCAAGATTCCGTGGTTTCTCATACGTTTATACGCTGTAAGCGTAACTGTTTGGCAGCCAGTGGGCTTTGAACTAAAGAAGATGTAGACCTTTCCGTCCGAGGGAGTCTGGCAGAATCTTGCCTCTCCGAAAGCCGCGTTCGTCCATGAAAGATACCCTCCATCGACCGAGAAGGCTCTTGTCACTGCATCGGCTGGTGGAGTACCCTGAACGGCAAGCTCCTGGTATTCATTACCCTCGTAGTAGATAGGCACTCCGTCTTGGAGAAACTGCTCATCGGTGATGCGAAACGCCGTGGCGAGATCACAAGAGGAAGGGTTGTTGGTTCCAATAAATGTGTCATCTCGCTTCGCAAGGCGACGCTGCTGGTTGATCTGAAGGATGATGGCTTCGCCAGCGGGCCCGACAGAGGTGGTGGTAGAGGCTGCTTCTGTCGTCTGTGTGGATTCTTCAAAAGAAGTTGTGGTCAAAGCCGCGAGAGTTGTCAATTCAGTGCTAGAAGCGCCCTCTGACTGGGTAGTTTGACCAGAGGTGGTAGTATCAACTGGCGTCGTTGGGACAATAGACTGGGTAGAAGAGAAAATATCCGTGGGAAGACTCTTGGGCTTACAAGGCCCCGCAGCAACAGAAGCTGCGAAAATCGCAGCGACAAGTGTCTTAGATACCATCTTGACTCGAGTTTTAAGAACGAGTGGCGTGAGTAAAGACCGAGGATCGTACTCGCGTTCAATAGTGGCAATCAACGAAATAAATACCGTATTGTTTTTCTCTCCTTAATTTCACCATGCTGCTTTAGCGCCAAGAAAAACGCCATTGTGGCTGGCTGTAGTCAGGGGCATAAAGAGACTATCGACTTTTTCAACGTCCGAAAAAGCAACTATCGAAGTTCTAGGCCCTCCAGAGCTAGCTTATCGTGAACTAACCCACGTTTATCCCGATGAGGACATCAGCTCGCTTAGATGAATCTAGTCAAGATGGAAAAGGTTTTCATTTTGCTGTTATCTGGAAAATACGGCAATTCACAATGTTCCATGTTTGTCGCGGACCCCTTATTCTGAATAATGATTGAAAGCCTCCCAGCTGTATTAAATACCACACCACAGCCGACCTCTATCGTTGTGGATCCTTTCGTCTATTGACAGAATCAGCAATAGGCTTTGCGACGGATATAAGAATAACTTACTAAGTACAACAGAGGAAGGGTTCCAGTTTCCACTGATGGTTCTGCATCTAACGCTGAGTCTGCTATCCGAATCTAGACTCAGTCTGTTGCACGACCCGCCAAAACCCCCACTGCCATTTGTTAGTTATCAGTAGGACATATCTAATCGAAGGATGTCATACTTGGTCTGCCACCTGAGCCAACCGTTATCATTGCCAAGGCAAGGGTTAAGTCTGAGGGTATCCCTGGGCCAGCCGCCTGAGCCGTTGTCGCATTCGCAGCTAAGAGCTGGTCCGTTGGAAGTGGTAAGATGGCACGAACGGCAGCTCTGGCGGTAGCTCGAGAGTTCTATGGGCGCGTCATCGTCGTTGACTTGAGTCTTCTCAACGGTAGACTCTTCAACTTCGGTGGTAGGGGCTGCCATGGTGATGGCAGCGAAAAGGGCACTGACGAGAAGGATAGGGCGAACCATTGTTGCGAGATGGATGATTGTAGTCAAGGTAAGAGGTGATTGATGATCCTGAGTGGTATGGAACAGTCCGAGGATTCCCTTCCCTTATATACCCAAGACCTGTCAAGCTTCTGATCGCGAGACATAACTGATGACTTACAAAACCCCACCAGAGCTCACCTGATCTGTTTCTGGAAGCGAAAATTGAGCGATTAATTCCTTTTCTGTAAACCTGGCAGCTTGAATACGAGAGCTTCAGAGGATAACTGCAGGATAAGAATGAGTTGAAGTGGTATATCAGCATGCAATGGAACTATAAAGAGGGGTTCTGCTGCGCCAAGGACTAAGCGAGTAACCAGGCTGGCTCCCGTCAAAACCCTTCTGAATCGTCACAACTCTTCATAGACTCTAGGTTCTAGTAAATACTGTACATTATTTCTTCTTCCCAAACATTCTGCGTTCGACATAAGTTGTATTCCTACCATATGCTCCTACTTCACAGCAGCTCAAGAGTTCACAGAGGCTAATGAGATATATATCAGGCTTGCATACACCTATGTGAGCTGCAGTAAGCTGACATCTTGGCTACATAGTAATATTCCCTGAATAGGCAGGTAGTTATGTTGACGTACGGATAGAGTTTTAGAATTCATAATTATGAAGCATCGTGACTCTAATGCTTGCATGAGGCCTTCTCTTGCCCTACCCTCATGTAAGACCACGGCACAAAATGTCTTACTTACTTCCTCTCAGGCTTTATTTCTTCCTTCCACTAACATCTACCACATAGACATGGGTCGTTTGCAAGCAGGTATTCAGGGTTAAAGATACTAGCTTTGATAGCAAGCTGTGCACCAAGAGGTTCAGATTGGACGTTTATCCCATTTTCTGTTTTTCATTATGGCCTTTTCCATATTTTAAATGCAAATTAGATGGGTAATTGGTGTGTCCAAATCATAAGCACGAGCTAGGGTAGAACATCCCTCTCCAAGAATGCTCCCACGAATGACTTTCTGGCTCAACTCGACTTGAAGATGTGATTTACTGATGATGTTGTGGAGTAGACTCCAGCCTGAACTGGCTCAACCAGCAAAGCTGCGCTTCTTTAACCATCGGTTAACCAACTCCAAAGCCTCCTTGGGCTTACCCTGAGGAACCTAAAAACAGTTAACACAAACTCAACAAATATTTACTTGATCACTTACCATATGGCCAGCCCCTTCCACCGTAGCAAACGAGAAAGTAGTCTTCTTATCAGACTTGCCCATCTGAATCTTGACCTCCTTGTACCAACCAATCTCTTCACCCCAAGCACCCCATGCCTTTGGTCGTTGAGCAACATACTCTGGCTGTCCCTTCCACTCCATGCTGTTACTCCACTTCAAGTTTCCAGCAGTGTTGCATGCAAGGTCCAGGTTTCCTTGGTACAGCAGCACATCAACGTCGTTGTTGAGAAGGTACAGGATCTGTGTTTGAGTGCTGATGCCAGTGTCATAACCGAGCTCGAAGGCTTCTGCTACAGCCATAGAGATGATCGAGTAGTTCCCAAACTCACTAGGGACACCTAGAGCTTTGTAGACATGCGGGAGGTTGAGGTAGTTCTGGATGAGTCCGGACTCCTTGTAGCAGAGGTCATCTCCTGATTCGCAGGGGAAGCTGATGTCGAATCGATTTCTGCCACCGTTGGAGCCAGACTCGCCGTCGTACCACTTCACGACACCGTCCCAACAAACCTCCTCTGCGGCACCGCAGATTGCGTGGTCGGGGTGTTCGTAGCAGACGCGTGCAAGCTCGAGACATCTTGGGAGGTTAGCCGCCATGATGTCGCATCGGGTGCTGTTGAAGATGGGCTCCTTGACACCGGGGTTAGTAGTGCAGAGAGTCTCCCAGTATCCGAAGGCGGTGTCGAGAGGTGAGATGTAGCCATTTCCAATCAATACGGACTCGAGATTGACCTGAGGACGCTTGGGGTAGAGGTTGTTCTGAGCGACGATTGTAGCTCCCAGGATGGGGATGTAGTGGCCCTGCAGATATTAGTCACTGCCAAGCTATTCGCCCGATGCCACTTACACCGTAGCTCTCTCCAGAGATGTGGAATGGTCGTCCAGCAAGATCAGGGAAAACCTCGGTCGTAAAGATCTGCATAAACTTGTGCATACTATCAGCCGCGACAAAAGAGTTTCCAGGAATCGGCTCATCCTCATCCAAATAAGAGAAACCAACACCAGCAGGTTGGTCAACAAAGATGTAATTGGCGTTCGCATTCCATCCATAAGGATTGTGCACCGTTCCATTGCCATGCTCATTGATAAGACAGGGTCCCAGCTCCTGAAGCAATCCCAGCATTGACGAGCCTCCAGGGCCGCCTGTCAACCACAATGCCAAAGGGTCAGTGGCTGGCGCATTCTTGCTCTCAAAGTACCAGAAGAAGAGATGCTGGTTTCCGACATCGAGCCAGCCTGTGTACTGCTTGACACGCGCATCACAGATTTTATCATCGACTTGTTCTTTGATGCGAATTGAGTGTTCAGGGTGCAGAGAGCTTGAATAGACCTGGAAGATAGAAGCTAGCGGTGAGTCCTCGCCGAGTGGGACTTGGGACGCGAAGACCCCGAGGGAAGCTCCAGCGAGCAAGATGGCAGTCTTGAAGATCCCCATGGTTGGTGTTGTTGATGAAGAACGTTACAGAATGTAGAAAAAAGGCTGGGCACGTTTCATATTAAGCGGAAGAGATTATATAAGCACATAGATAAACGATGACGAATTTGCCAGGCTAATACTGTAGCATCGTGCAAAAGGTCTTTCGCGTCGCGATGTGCTTGTTATCGTACCCCGCTTACTCTAGGCTTGAAGCGGCAGCTCAAACAGACATCAAGGTACAGAAGCTTATCGCTATCAGTGGCGCTTATTGTCAGATCGGGGCTGAGATGCTCCGAGCGTTTTTGACAGCCATCTGCCACCATTCCCAATTGCACGATATACGATGGCCTCAGGGTGTCATAAGAATTGGCCCTAACAGCATAAGAGACGAAATAATTTGATCACCTTATGTCAGCTTAGGCAAGTATTTAGACTACTTTATTTCTGTAGCCCAAGTATTAGAGGACATTTCTTCTGACACCCACCTGGATGGGTAGAACAGACAACAATTCTGTTTTATCTATATAGATAGTAACTATTGTCGACCGTTTCATCCAAAGCTTACAAGGATCGATAGCTCAGTGGTACGAGCGAGGGATTGCAGATCCCTAGGTCGCGTGTTCGATCCACGCTCGGTCCTAACATCTTTGTTTTTTGCCTCGACCACATCCTGTCATTCATTTTTGATCATGTCAAGTCTCGGCGTTGAATACGAAGATGGAAGTGAAGACTTGGGAACAAAGTAATTATTAGTGTATGCTACTTTGAAGTAGCTCCTCCCTGATGCTGTCTATACTCTATAACGGTACCCTAACTGAAGTCCTTGGGTTAATCCTCACGAAGCCAACGGCGGAGATGAGGTTATGCTCCGGATGGCTAATATGCACGGTTCTCAGCAGCGCCTCGCAATTCCCTTTCGAATGCCGGGTGGCGATATTCTGGCGTCATTTGTTCCAACCACCTCGTTACATTCTCCCCAGCCGCTTGCATGGCTCTCAATTCACGAAATATGAATGTGTTGCGTAGCTCCCAATTCTCCTCCGGCGTGTTCTACACTTCATTGATCGCGTATTCCAAATCTTGGCGATCGGCGATTGGGTAGGTCCTGAAGATCGCTTCGTCTGCAAAACGCTCCAGACTCGGTATGCCAAAACGGGTTCCCATCCTGTACATGCGGACATGTATATAAACACTGGGGTATCGACACCGTCGCCAGGTGCCCGTAATGGCATCAGCTCCGTATATGCCGAGATACATGAAGTCAATCAATCTCTCGATATCTTGGTTGTCGGAGTTCATGTAGTGTGCTGGAATCGGCGATGACTGACTGCGTTAGCGACGTCAGGCGACTGTTGGTTGTGTTATACCTGGGGTGGTCGTGCGCAAAGTTCTTGAAAGAAAGAAGATTCCTTAGTTATGATACACTTGTGGACGGGGAATATCTTGGGTGATCCGTCTTCGAAGTCGCTGATGGGTCTTCCAATAAGGAGGCAGTTTGTTTTTCGGTTTGCACGTCTATCATAAGTCAGACGCCGATCTGCAATGGCACTTTCGGACTGAAGACCTACTGCACATGCAACATTGCCATCTTATTGTCCACGGTGACTGGATCGATATCAACCATCATTTCTGCCAAGTCGATGAGAGCTAAGTCCATGGGAGCGGGCATTTTCGGTTGTTTGATATGATTCTTGATGGGTAAGCGAAGTTGTCTGAGATGATGCGGGTTGAAGATGTGGTGTATGATGTTGTTGATGATGAAGAGAAGAAAAGTCCGGGAAGCCTCTGGAGATATGGGTCTACGTCAGCAGGTTTAGGTCACTTGAGGAAAGCACCAAACCCAAGTGCCTGCCTACGTTTTGATACAGTGATGAGATTGTTTCATCTCTTAGGCATCGGCCCGGTCTGCTAGCTCAGAAGCTCCTTCTTGTGAACGCACTGAGACAGGTAACTTGGAGTCCAAATGCCAGGAACCTGACATTGCAACCAATAGTTACAGAAAGGCTGCTTATATGTGGATATTGGCATGGCAATTCGGCATAGCTTGTGGATAATTTCTCTAAGCTATCTTGGAGGTCTCGTCACCTTTGACCGGGCACTCTTCAGGCATACGAAGGCTTGCACGACCTGTACCTTCCGTAAATCTTGGGCATGGTCAAGAGCATGAAGTTTTTCCCCTGCGGTATTTCCCAAAATACTACAGGGTGCTGGGAACAAGGACATTGGTTTGTTGGTAAACGCATGATGAACTCTGCTATTGGTTGCAACTCATGTATCCTGTTGTTCAATGTCAACCCAACCACCAACCCATCGAGTATCGAGAGCCGGGTGAGTAACAGAAGTATCGACCTCTATAATCACCCTAACCTCAACTCAAGGTGACTAAATTGTTCGTCTCTTACGCTCTCGGCCAATTCTTCTGACACTTGAACGGCGACTTTCACGATCCGTCATTCAGAGATAAGATAAGAACTTTATCAACCACGTGACATTTCCACCCAAACAGCCACATACCTCAGCCCCAGGGTGTCATAAGAATTGGCCGCTAAGAGCATAAGAGACGAAATAATTTGATCGCCTTATGCTAGCTTAGCCTAGCATTTAGGCTACTTTATTTCAGTAGCCTAAGTCTTGGAGGTCATTTCTTCTGACACCCACCTTCTCGGTCACCCGTCTTGGCCAACCTGCCACGTCTGTCTTGTCAAAGACGCTGTAACCGCCCATTATACCCGAAATCAGGTCATCATGGAGACCTCACCTACGGACCAATTCCCCTTCCCGATCCAAACAGTGGATCCATCCGTCGTTCCCCGGAAACTAGCGTGGGACCCTTGAACACCAAACCTTCAATGCTACCATGCAAGCTGGGACCAACAGACCACCCCCAAACGTGAGGGGCGGCGGGTGTTGGTTCTCTCTCTCTTCTCTTCTCGCCGCCTCTCTCGTCACAGACTCCGATTAAGTATCCGTCAAGATGGCTGCTGCACCTGCTGAAGAAGCGCAGACTGCGCAGACTGGCGCGCAGGAGATGCTTGCTCCTACGCACTGGGAGGTAAAAACACGCCACTCCCATGATGTTTCGTTAATTAACTCAATCAGAACACCGCCTCCGATCCCGTCGATGCCGAAGCCGATAATTCAGACAACGACTCCTCGCTAGGCGACGACTCTGCCAGTTCGACCGCGTCTATCAACTCGAGCATTCTCGACTACCGTACCATCAATGGCCGAACATACCATGCTGAGCGAGGCGATGCGCAGTACTGGGCGTCAAACGATAACCAGGCCTCTGAGGCTCTTGACATCATCCACCATACTTCCCTGCTGATCATGGATGGAAAGCTCTACTTTGCGCCTGTTGAGGCGCCTAAGAAGGTGCTTGACATTGGTACCGGTACTGGAATTTGGGCTATGGACTTTGGTGACGAGTTTCCCGAGGCGGAGGTCATTGGAACCGACATCTCTCCGATTCAGCCAAGGTAAACATCCTCCGCAGCGATGCAATTATAACAAGGACTAACATTCTGCAGCTGGGTTCCCCCGAACGTCAAGTTTGAGATCGAAGACTTCACCCTCGACTGGACATTCCCTCCCAACTCGGCCGACTTCGTCCACATGCGTTTCCTCTACGGCAGCGTCCCCGACTGGAACGCCCTGTACGAGCGTGCATTCCAAGTGACCGCGCCCGGCGGCTGGATCGAGTCCCATGAGGGTGACCCCATGGGTCTTAGCGACGACGACAGCGTCAAGCCTGGCAGCGCCATTGCGGAATGGGGCAAGTTCTTCCACGAGGGCGCAAAGAAGCTCGGTCGCACCTTCTCGCCTCTTCCCGGCAACCTGCAAGAGGAGGGCATGAAGAAGGCTGGTTTTGTCGACATCCAGTCCAAGACAATCAAGGTCCCTGTCGGCGACTGGCCCAAGGATGACCGTCTCAAGGAAATTGGCCGCTTCACCAACCTTAGCATTCTCTCCGATGTCGAGGGCCATATCGCCTTCATGGCTAGTCTTCTTGAGGGCTGGACCAAGGAGCAGGTTGTGCTCTACTGTGCTCAATTGAGAAAGGAATTGAAGGCCAAGAACCGGGCGCATGCTTATTACCTCCAGCGTATCGTCTGGGGCCGCAAGCCTGCCGATGGAGAGGTCGTAACTGAAGCCGCAACTGAAGCATAAATATGGTGTTTATTTTGTTCATTAGACGTATACAGCGTATCAATACTTTTCCCAGTCCAGCCGTCCTATTTGCAATTCTGTCCAAAATGTTCCAATTTGTTTGTAGCCTAGATCTCCGACGGCTCAACATCGTACTCAATCTCTGTTCGAATGACATATTTCGCTCCACTTCGTACACCAGTACCTTCATGCAGCGTAGCATTGATCTCGCCATGTGGGAAGATGGCTGCACCGCCCATGATTGGACGGACAGGGTATGCGTTCAGCACTCCTTCGCGGGCTGCCGGTAAGAAGTATGTGGTTTCGCCGCCCTCGAAGTCTTGGTTGAGGTAGATCAAGAAGGTGAACAGCGAGCTCTGCTTCTTTTCGACGGGCGAGTTATCGTATACGTATTTGTCTTCCTTGGTGATGCCGCTCGGGGGCCATGCGCCGTCGATGTGTGCTCGGTACTCTGCTCCTGGGACACTGTAGAGCGTTAGTTGTGTTAACCCAATTGGCGTCCGGTTAGTGAACTTACTAGCGATAGACTCGGAAACGGCGGTTGACGCCTCTGGCCAATCGACCGTTCATCACTGCTGGCACAAACGGCTTAATGCGCGACCAAAGTGTATCGTGGAAGGTTTGGTCCACAACCCAATAAAAGTTGTGCGCCAGAATGCTAATGTCTCCATCCTCACGCAGCGGCGCATCAGGAACGAAGTTGACGCTCTCGCCAGCAGCGATGATAGCCTTGCACTCCTCAGGGTAAAGAACCTGCGTAGCTACACTGAGACCAGGCACGACAGGGTGTGGTGTATGTGTAGTCGGTGGCGGGGTGGTGGACAGAGGAACGGCGTCGGGTGTGGAGGCGTATAGGATGGCGTCGTGGTGGTTGGGAGGCTTGCGTTCAGGACCGGGTGTTGTCTCGATGATGCGGAGGTTCTTCTTGAGAGAATCGGGGGCGGAAGCGACAAGACTACCGTCGAGGACGGTGGCGTAGACTTGTTCTGTGGGTGTATCAGGGCGAAGATCCCAGATCTCTTGCAGGGCAATTGCAGAGGGTTGCTCGACAGCCTTGGGGTTTCGGTCTTCATGACCACAAACCCTCAAGACAGCATCAATGACCTTGATGAGAGTCTCTTCCCTCTCTGAGCGCTTGACAAGACCCTGCTGATCCGGCACAGTCGACAGACCGCTGATAACATCCAGATCTCGCACCCATCGACACAGAGCACCAAGCTTAGGCTGCTCGCCCCGAATCTTCATCTCAGCAAGAAGAACTCTCGCCTCAGTGTATTTCCGATCGGCAAGAGCAGCAGTAACCTGCGCCGTAAGATTCGAGCCAGCAGCATTGACACCCGTGGTACAAGCCTGTCGAAAGTCGTAAACCGCAACTCTCAGATCCTTGCACAGCTTCGACTTGATCAAGCCAGGATACTGAGCAAGCGAATTGAGCGTATCAATTGTAATCTCAAGTTCTTCTTCCGACACGACGGTATGGAGGTTCTTTGGCTCAAAGGTCGTCGCGGTGCCATCGGGAGGAGGCGTCGGTATGGAGGGAGTTGTTGTCTTTGCGATTTTTCGAGGGTTGTCGGATTGGGCTGCCGCTTGGGCATTTTGCTTGCGCTTCTTGGACTTTGTCTTTGACATTTTGATGGTCTGATCGATAAGGATTGATGGTGGGGATGGTAAATTTACGTGGGGTTCATTGGAATTGACGATGATTAGAGCTTGACCAGAAGTGGCGAAAACGGTCTAATGTGGCAGAATTTACAGCGGGCCTTGCTTGCCACTGTAGGGTAAATCCCACGATATGGAACCATTCAGAACTTACGGAGTACTGTAGTGTCTCTTTGCAAGCCCTATGATGAAATTGTCGATCTTTGAGACAAGGCCTAAGATGTTATGTTCTACAATTAGATCCTGTGTTCCCTTTCAGCTGGTAGTGGATTATAGCAGCGTGACAGCACCTGCAACATCTCACATGTCTTCCTAGTCTTGCTATGCGGTCGTTACATAGAGTCAACTTTTGGGTTACAACCACAATTGAGCTTTGCTGACTATTGCATACAACCTTAGTTTCCAGATTGAACTCATGAAACAAAATAGATTGTCATACAGTTCTTTTCATAAATACAAGGCTCGTTTATATAATGTTCTCTCCTGAAGCATCCCACTGAGCCGGCTAATTGATGGATAATTATGCCCCGCGAAACAGTTATCAGCGACGCTTTGAGCATTCCTCCCGCTGGACCTTGCTTGTCCGCACCAACTGAGACTCCCTAAACTCCCTGGAGTACCTGGAGTCCCTGCTCAGCCAAGCCAGCACAATACGAGCATGCGAAATCGGCAGTTGTTGAACGGCGGAATGTGCTTTGACATCCATCCAACTGTCCTACAAGCGTTTGCGATTGATAAGACGGTACAATTCATACCCGTCTACCCAAATAGCGCGAATGCTTTCCGATACCGCATCAATGCCGTTATCCGTGATTACTTCATTCCTCCCACTCTACATCCGTAATTCTTACCAAGACCGGCATCATGCACAGTCACCCTCTCCACTAGAAAATAAGCTCATTCATCCCTTCCCTCGGATATACGAATAGCGTCTCCTTTCTTTCAAGATCTGATCTCCATCCAGATTTCTAATCCCGAAACTTCGCTTACAATTGCCGTCGTGGATCCTTCTGTACTGGTTGTGCTTACTTATTGGTCCGGAAGTACGGATATCCGGATATACTCAGATCCACGGAGCTCTGGCCGTCTTTTTATAGAGGTACAAAGCTTAGCTCTTGTCCACTTCGTCATCGGTTGAACCACAGACGATAACGGTACAGCTTTTCCAATATGGTGACAGAAGCTGAGAAAGGTATGAATCCGATTTTTGAGCGTGTTGGGAATGATGCTAATTATTACAGAACAAGGCTTTATGCCTGACCCTGAAAGGGATACTTCAGACAACAACACTCTCACAGGTCGCGATGAAGAAGAGCTCTCACGAACAAAAACATCAGCTTCAATAGCAGACTCCTTCTCGCTCCCCCGCGAAATCCTCTTCGTGTCAATTATTTGCATGGCACAATTCATGACTCAAGGCGCCCTCGGAAACTGTCTCAATCTCATTCACGTTATCGGCGACTCTTTCGGTCTCAGCAACCCAGCCGAACTAAGTTGGCTTATCGCAGGGTACAGTCTCACAGTGGGAACCTTTATCCTCTTCTCCGGCCGTCTTGGCGATATCTTTGGCTACAAACGCATGTTCCTCATCGGCTTTGCTTGGTTCGCTGTTTGGTCTATGATTTGCGGATTGGCGAATTACTCCAACCATGTTCTTTTCGTCTTTGCAAGAGTGTTCCAGGGTATTGGACCTGCGCTTGTCATGCCCAATGGTCTTGCTATTCTGGGTGCTTCGTATAACCCCGGTGGCAGAAAGGCTGTTGCTTTTGCGCTGTTCGGTGCTTGTGCGCCTGGTGGTTGTGTGTTCGCCGCTGCGTTTGCCGGACTGTTCGTTCACGGTGATCCGACTTGGTGGCCCTGGGCGTTCTACTCTTTTGCCATGGGTTTGGCTTTCATTGCCGCGATGGCGTACTTCATCATTCCTGACCCTCCTCACAAGATTTCGGCCGATCAGTTGACTTGGGGCGAGATCCTTGGTCAGCTTGATCTTCTCGGTGCTTTTACCGGTATCACTGCTCTTGTACTCTTCAACTTTGCCTGGAACCAAGCTCCCATCGATGGCTGGGATAAGCCTTGGGTCATTGTTACCCTCATCCTTGGAGTTCTCATGGTTCCTGTTTTCTTCTACGTTGAGCTGCGCGTCGCTTCTCATCCTCTCATCCCCTTCGACGCTCTCACTAGCGATGTGGCTTACATCCTGGCTTGCATCGTCTGTGGTTGGGCGACCTTCGGTATTTGGGTTTACTACACATGGCAATTCTTCCAGCTCATTCGTGGAGCTTCTCCTCTCCTTACCGCTGCTTGGATGAGCCCCGTCGCTATCTCCGGAGCCTGTGCTGCCATGACGACAGCGTGGCTTTTGCATGTTGCCCACCCTGCGCTTGTCATGCTTCTCGCCCTCGGCGCTTTCACCACCGGTACCATCCTGATGATGACAGCCCCCGTTGAACAATCATACTGGTTCCAATCCTTCTTCGGTTTGATCATCATGACGTTCGGCATGGACATGTCCTTCCCCGCCGCGACACTAGTCCTTTCCAACTCAGTCTCACGGGAGCACCAGGGTATCGCAGCCAGTTTAGTCAACACAATCGTCAACTACAGTATCAGTCTCGGCCTTGGCTTCGCTGCCACCGTCGAGGTTAACATCAACAAGGGCGGAGAGTCCCAGGGAGAGTTACTGAAGGGATACCGCTCTGCGTTTTACATGGCTGTTGGATTCGCTGGACTCGGATTCGCCATTAGTATTTTGTACTTTATCAAGAGTATGTGGAGACAGAAGAAGGCCCAGTAATGATGAATGGGCTTCATGATTTGTTTATAGTTTTAGAAGAGGGATAGTTTGTCACATGATACCCTGAGATGGACAATGTTATAGAGAAGTATGTTTCATGAACTTATCAAGTATCCTTTGAGAAGCAGGTGGGTGTCAGAAGAAATGGCCTTCAAGACTTAGGCTACAAAGATGATGTAGCCTAAATGCTAGCCTAAGCTGGCATAAGGTGATCAAATTATTTCGTCTCTTATGCTGTCGGACGCCAATTCTTATGACACCCTGAGGAGAAGGTTTGACTGTGTGGCTCGGTCCAGTAGTATCGCAGATCAACAAGCTCGTCTACCAACACCAAAGCAGCACCGTTAAACCATTAACCATGTTATCCACGCAAATGATTCGCCATGTTGGGATATTCTGAGACATTCTTTTATACGATGCCATCGCTTATAACTCAATTTACCCCTCACCCTTCTTTCCACTTCTTGACCTACCTCATGTTCTTAACCCTGTTCGCCATCTCAACCTTACACCCCATCTCACTCTACCATAACACACTATCTACAATGCCGCCGCGCAAGCACCTAATTCAAATGTCCGGAGCACCAGGCTCCGGTAAAAGCACTCTCGCTCGCCGACTCAGCAAAGAGCTCGAGAACGGAATCGTCATCGACCACGATGTTATCCGATCCTCCCCCCTCGAACAAGAGAACCCATGCTTCGAGACAGCCGCCAAGCAAGCCTACGACCTTCAATGGGCACTCGCTCGAGACGCGATAAAACAGGGCGTCTGCAGAGTTATCATCGACAGCACCTGCAACTTTCCCAAGATCCTACACCAAGGAATGGCGTTGGCTGCCGAATTTGGGTATACATACTGGTACATCGAATGCAGAGTCATGGACATCGAACTCTTGGATCAGAGGCTACGTGCTCGTGAGCCGATGCTGTGTCAGAGATCCGGCGTTGACCGTTCGCCTAAGGCTGCTGAGGGGAGACATGAAGAAAATGGACGGGAACTGTTTGAGAGGTGGCTCATGTATCCATGCCGCCCCGATGATGAGAAGGCCATAATCACTGTTGACTCTACGGCTACGCCAATGAAGTGTTGCGACAGAGTCATGGAACAAATTGGCCGCAGACAAAGGCGGTAGTTGGAATTCAACAGACTACTACAGACATCACGGTTGTTGGATCGATCAATCGTTTTTGCCACATACCATTTAGTTCATTTAAAAAGAGGGAGTTTTAGGTTAGAGAAAAGAATTTCAATTGACTTTAACAAACTGAGTGGTTCTAGAAAAATAGGAAAATTGCTTTTAAGTAAAAAACAAGCAAACTGTGTTTGTAGGTCAGGTCCAGCCCAACCGTTGTTCGATCCATCGCAAACCAAGTGCTATCCAGAGCACTATCCCAACAAGCGCACCCTGACAAAAGAAATTTACATACCAACCATAGCCATCCATTCCACAAGGCCATCAAAAGCCCCTTCTATGTCTCTAGACTCAAGAGCGTTTCGGACATCCTGAGGAGTAACATACCACTCATTTTGGTCCTCGATCTCATACCAAGCCCGTCCGCCGGCACGATTAAACATGACCTGTTTGTAGACCTTCTTCAAGTCATCGCGCATGATTCGGGCAACGGGTGTGGCGTATTTAGGAAGAGTCCTGTGCGCCTCCACGCAGAGAGGGATGTGCTTATCAAGCTCTCGCTCCAGCCACTCAGCTCGAGGATCCCATGCTGGGTCAACGACAAAGCGATGTCGTCGGGGGCCAAATTCCTGGCTGCGCTCCTCACACTGCGTGTTGTAGTCCCTATCAGCCAGAGGGGCGATGGCACAGCATAGTGCGAACCAGATGCTGGTCGTAGATTCATAGTACACTTGGCGGGCCTCGTCGGAATTCTCGCAACAGTGCACTCTATCCAGAAAGGCTTCATCCTGTTCAAGTTTGTCAACCTCGGTCTGGACGCGTAAGACTGTCTCTACAAGGCTTTCAAGAACCTTACGCTCAGTGCTGTCAGTGTACTTGATGCTGCGCAGGGGGTTCACCTTGGCTTCAAGCTCCCGTGCAAAGTCGTGGGCACGGCTTTCGTCCCCAAACCCCCAGAAGGGCTCGAAATAGACCTCGTAGATGGTTTCGACGATCCATCGCATGTCGGTTGTAGCGTAATACGTCCCAAGATGAACTCCACCACCTGAAGACTTCCAAGATGGATTCTCAGCTGTGAATTCGTAACCCTCGTGCAGGGGATTCGAAAGAAGGGTGGCCAGAAAGGAGACTGGGCAGTGTGGCATCAAGGCAATTCCGATTGCGCTTTCCGGCTTGGACAACCGATCTCGATAGACATTGGAGACATCACCCTGGGAGAATACGTGGTCCATCATCATGAAGGTAATCTCCGCAGTACCATACTGGTGATGGTCGCTTCTGCTACGAGCTTGTCGATCAAGCATCATAAAAAGATGAATGATTGAGGGTCGGAGTTCTGAAGTTTCTGTGGTACGAAATCGCTCGTAAACTTGCTCTAGGAGCTGGACAAATCCAGTCTGTCCGTTGCGTTGGGTAGAGAGAGACATGATTGCGATTGATGGAAATGTAGTAGTGTTGAAGTTTTGTTGTTATCTGTAGTTGAGTTGTGTCAAAGATAAAAGTGGATGGAAATCTCGATGAATGCTGGTGAGCTGGTGGAGATTAAATCGACTGTGAAATGCAGCCCTTATATATTGATAGGTCCCTGTTCATGTTTCCAACACAGTAAGTGGTGTTTGAGCACTGACGAGCTGTTCTTAGACCTGTGCCCCTCTCATTGACATTGTCCATTACTTCTCAATGACGCCTTAGCCGAACAGCTAACCAGTGTTGATCAATGGGTTGTTTTATGTTCACCCCCAAGAACTGCATTTGAAAGACTCTGGACGGTAAGAGAACTGAACTGGTGTACCGTGAGCAGGGACTTCATTTCTTTCAAGCTCAATGTTGGAACAAGGAAACAGTTCGTCTGCTGTTGGAACACAAGACCAATCCTGACGTAATTCTCATGGTAACAAAAGAGAACAACGCGATAGAAGCTGGGACTTCTGTACTGGAGAGGTGGGGCAACAAGCCATTGCAAGACTCGTGCTGGAGTACGGGAGAAGTGTGAAGGGCTTGTACCTCATGCAATCGAGGAAATTCTGTCGTTAGAAGCTGACAGGGACCTAAACGAGCTGACCAGAAAGAATAGTGCGTGCAGCGAGCTATCGAGCAGTTGGATAATCAGAGAGAAGAGGAAAGCAGAAAAGTAATTCCAGAAAATCGGCTCCGAATAAAGCTGTTCGAGAATCCGCGCTATGCACATGTCTGACGATCCTGCCAACATAAATACCATTAGTTGGTTAGTTTATCAAATGCAATGTATTGTTCAAGGCAGATTAAGGGTCTGACTTAGCAATAGGCTCGGAGAAAGAGAGGCCAAGAATTGTCACGATTTGTACAATGGATGTTCTGTTAGAGTAAGAAGTAAATCATCTACGAGGGTCAAAAGCTATTGGATTAGCCCTACACACTTGGTACCGAGCTTTATGACACTCATTGGAAAGCCTTTATCACTCTGGCGAGTCGAGGTCCAAATGCCGTTCTTGTTGTAGACTGCAAGTTCATCCGAATCGCCGTTGCGAGATGGCTGAGAAGTGTCCTTGATTTCTACAACGACATCGACAAGATTAGTGAAGACGGTGATCGATGTCGATATGACCTTTTTAGAATACCTACAAATAACAATTATGAGAGACTAGTGGCATGAATTCAAAATAATACCTCATTGATGTGGGCAGTCTTGTTGCATCTATTTATGAACATTGAGGCGCAAAAACATAGTGAATTCGATTTGTAGTTCTACAGGATCCAATTAGAGACAGACACTTAAGCAAAATCTAATCACAATCTAAGTCACCTTTTGTAGCGACAATGAATTGTCGTTGATATCCAATCCCCAAACAAACTGAGTCTTCAGGGTCAAGTCCAGCTCAACCTAAATCTGAGTTTCCAGAACTCAAAGTCTTTTCCAGAAGAAACCACTTAGATAACAACCCCATACAGCGGGTCACGCTCGATAGTCTTTCTGACCTCGTGAATAGAAACATACCACTTGTCCTGGTCTTCAATCTCCCACCACTGACGGTCGTTGCCGCGCTCAACGATCATCATCTTCCAGGCATTCTTCAAATCACGGTTCACAGCAAGATCTACGTCAGCGTCCGAGATGTGTTTCTTAAACTCACCTTCCATCCACTGAATGCGAGGATCCCATGACTTGCCAATAGCAAACCTATGTCGTCGGTTACCAAACTCGGCAGTTTGACGGTCACACTGAGCCTGATAGACGTCGCTAGCGAGGCCGGAGACGGCTCGACAGAGTTTGAACCAGACTTCGGCTGCGAATGCGTCCGACTTGTACAGTTGACCAATGACGTCGACTTCGAATAGAGGTTCGATTTCTTCGACTACCTCGACGAGTTGTGTCAGGGCTTCGCACTCCTCGTATTCAGTCCAGGCAGGGTTGAGCAGGAGGATGAGCTTCTGAAGGTACTGATGTCTAATGCATACAGCAGGACCTTCGTATTTGTTCTCGTCAAAGAGGTCTTGAACGATGCGAGTAACGATCCACTTCACACTGGTGACAGCAAAGTGCATGCCTCTAGGAAGAATAGGACCGGATGCTCTCCAGACTGGACTCCTTTGGGTAAACTTCTGTTCCTCGTGGGTTTGAGTCGAGAGGAAGGTCTGGAGGAAAGAGGCTGGACACTGTGGCATCATGCCTATCTCAACTGCATTATCCGGAATCTTCTTCGCGTCGGGGTTGATTCGGGGGTATCCCTCGATGAAGCGGTTTTGGTGAAGGTCGACGATAGCACCCTTGGCAACCAGCATGTCAATCATCTTGCAGATATTTTTGATATGGTAGCTGTTCAGACGAGGACCTGATATCAGCCACTTGAGCATTTCGGTCAAATGATCAATAGGAGGCCGAGGACATGCAGAGTGTGTTTGATAAAACTGGGGGGTATCTGTCATAACGTCAGAAGCTGATACGAGTTCGAGATCGG
Organism: Fusarium coffeatum; assembly: GCF_003316985.1. Classification (NCBI taxonomy): domain Eukaryota; kingdom Fungi; phylum Ascomycota; class Sordariomycetes; order Hypocreales; family Nectriaceae; genus Fusarium; species Fusarium coffeatum. The sequence continues at coordinate 83,584 of NW_022158083.1, forward strand.
AAGCAGATAAAGCGTGAATATTATCCGGATTCTGGATAAACCACTTAAACATACCAATTAACATGTCTCCCTTACAGGACTTGCGAGGTTCTTGGTATACTCGTTCGATGAACTTGACGAAAGCAGTCTGGAAACCTGATCCCTGAATCCTGTGGACTGGGATAATCCAATCAAGAGTAGGCTCGGCACCGAGTCTGATGTAGCCGTTCAAGAGGCGGTTCCAGTAGACTTCATTGTTGAGAATGCGCCCCATCAAAATACCTCTGTCGGGATCGGTGAGCTGAAACTCCTCTGGTAAGCTGGTCGATGCGACAGCATCGCCGACGTGTAGCAGAGTGAGAAACTGACCCCGAGGGACCTGCAACCAACCCTGAGATGGACCTTGCGACGAAGACATGGTTTCTGAGTCTCTGTTAGTATGCTAGTGGTGTTAGTTAGAACTGATGTGAGTCGATAGTCTTGAGACTTTTATCTTAGCAAAGAGTTGATGAGAATCTGAGAGGTTGCTGGTGAGCTGATGCAGTGTAAGACAAGGTGGGAATTATATGCATATTTATACCGTGATGAACTCATGTTCATGGCTCTGATACAGTCAGTGCTGTTCGTGCGCTGAAGTTTTGTTCTTAGCCTGTCCTTTTCACAATGCTCTTGTCCCAGCACTACTCACAGACGTTGCAGAGATAGAGCGCTTATTCCATTGCTCACGATATAGCAAGAGCTTATTCAGACTTGAGAGACAAACTGACACGAGACCAAACTTTGCGGCTCGCGACATTTCACGTGTCACCCTTGGACTCCGAGATGCTTGTAAACTAGGTAGTAATCCTTCATCAATTCATAACGCTAACAAACTATTGTATATTCCATATCTCTCTAGTAGAAAACCAAGCATCGCACCTCAATGCTCTGTCGTCCAGGCGCATCCTTAGGCGTATCAGGATCCACAAACGCAGTATGAGGCGTATATCCAGCAATACCGTGCTTCCCACCCTCGTGAACCTCACTCTTGGAATCAAAGCACTTGATCAACATAACTTCCTCAGGCGTCATGTCCTTGGCATAGTAAAACTTGTGTCCCTCATTCGGCGCAACAGAGTACGTCTCGCCCTTGACGGTGTAGCCCTCCGTAGACTTGAGGGTTGCCTCATCAGGTAGGACTTCCTTGCCACGATCATCGTCGTCATTATCGTTGCGGTTAGGGTACAGGAGATCGACCTTGATCATGTCTTCGGGCTTGGTGCTGCGGTAGTCGATTACAGCGAGGGGAAAGTCTGACGCGGGGTTCTGGATGGGACGCCAGACGTTGATGATTTGGTAGCGGCCTTTGAGGAGCTCTTCTGTTTCTGAGGGGTCGGTGTGGCGGCGAACACGAGCTTCTGCTGCACCGGGAGTCTGGTCGACGTGGACTTGCTGAACAGGCTGTCTGGGGCTAGACTTTTCGCGACGACGGATTGTATGGTCGAAGATGACGACTTTCTTGATATCCGGGATTCTCTCCTTCAGCAGCGCTTCTACTTCGCCGTAGTAGCCGTTTCTGACGGCTGCATCATCGGTGAATTCGGTTTCTTTGGCGGGGGACTTGAAGACGTCGAAGCCAGACAGATCAACGTCGAAAGCCTTGAGACTGGCAGCAGCACGAATGTCGACAACTTCGCGCTTGACTTGCTTGCGCTCGAAGGAGGTCTGATCAACATCGACTTTTGACCAAGGCTTGACCTTGTTACCACTAGCGTCGAGACTCGACGTTGGGTCAATGTAGTTAAAGAGTCCAGTAGTCATTTTTGTAGGTGTATGATGAAAAGGTCGAAGTTGGGCGGGGTTGAATAGATGTTTGAGAAGTGGTCTTGATTTGAGGAGTCGTGACATGCAGGTTCGGTAGTTGGTCAATTGTACAGGATGAGAAAAATGAGATGGGGCGAGCTTCCTTATTATATTCAATTAAGAGGTTAAATTATTCGGCTTGTTGCGTAACAATTCCGTGCATCTTTATTTATCCCACCATCATTCATTTGTCAGGATCTCCACAATTTGTCAGCTGTGATGACGTCTGCGGGGCATCGAAGAGTGGTCAAGCACTAACAGATAACGTCATGTCAGCGTGGCGATAAGAGATTTCGTGATATTGCAGTAACGCAGTCAGATTATCAAGCTTATCCGATGGCGCCATTCTTTCAACGTTGTATCTCTGTAATCAGCATGACAATCCCACTTTGGTGAATGGCTGCGACTGTGCGAGCCCGATTATACAGAAGTTGATCTAACAGGAGTAGCTACATCTTGAGGCACACACGCTGATTGTGATCGCTCAGGGAAGATGCAGTCATAAACAAGATTGTCATTTAAGAACTCGTTTCTGTACTGTTAAGTCTGAGGTTCCTCCGACATCTCATAATTCGAAAACTCATCAGGCATATGAACAAGCGACTCCCACATATCCTAAAACACATTAGTCAAGACCTACAACACTCCCAGAGAAATAATCTTACCCAGTCCACAGGTTCAGAGTTGTTCAGCATAGCTTCAAGACCCTGGAACTCGCTCGAGAACGGCGTCTCACTCGGGTCAGGCATGTTCACATTCACTAGTCACATTAGTCAACGCCCTTTTATACTTGATGAAAACAGCTTACCGTGTCCATTCTGAGTAGCTGCCTTCTCATTGCTGACAATCTTCTCCATTGCAGCTGTTGAAGCTTTATCGTTGACGGAAACAGCATTCAGCATTACTGTAAGCATATCGTAGGCCTGTTTTGCTTCGGCAGACACAGCCTTGAGCGCCGCCCAGAATACTTGTGAAGTCTTCAGTGCTTGAATCATATCCTCTCTGGAGTAGCCCACGAGTTCGGGATTCTGCTGCTCAGGTGGTTTGCTAAGTTCAAGACAAACAACCATTGAAGCAAGCGAAAAGTCATGACGCTCAAGGGATGTGAGGAACCATCGATCCTTGTACAAAAGACCCCCGACTTGAACTTCTTTGAGAATACTTGCTTGGTGTCCAAGAACAGTCATGGCTGAGTCGACGCAGGCTGTTCGGGAGTAATTGTACTTGGGATCCTGGTACGCCTTCGTCATATGATGGCGATGCAGTGTACATCTCGCCTTTTGAAAGAGAAGCTCGAGGTTATAGCGTCGAATAAGGATGTAAGGCGCAACCATGATGCAATCTTCCAATTTGGCGATCTGGAAGCAAGGTGGCATAGACTGATGCATCTGGTGAAGTTTATGATCAAGTGCCATAATCTCCTCATAATTCTCCGTCTTTCCAAGAGAAACTTGGTTAAATATTGTTCTGTAGATAGTCATCATTCTGACCTTGACCCGTGTGTACAAAACTGGTGTCATGACGGTGTCCGGTCTCGGTGGGGGAAGTCGAGTAGAATCAGGTCCAAAATCGTCATCCGTAATATTCCTTGGCAGTCTAGTATCGCACTGCGATTCTTGAATAAGAGAAGGCAAGCCAAGTTGGCAAGACGTCAGGATATCGAGCTGTTGAATAACGCCCCAGACTCGTCTCCGCATCTCGCCATGGAAGGGAGAAATACGAGGATAATTATCCGGATCACGATGATAACCCATTCTCATCGCCAAACGGACAACAATACCGGTCAAGATCCAAACACCAAGGTGAGCATCGCGTCGACGGACGAATTCACCGTGGATGTTGAACAGCACCGTTTCGAGAGTATACTTACCCGGCGCAGTGGAGTACTTGGATAGGAACAAACAGTCTGTGCAGCGCCGGTGAAATCCTTCTGCTACTTCCATAGGTGCTCCAAGACCTTCGGGTAGGTCGTCTTGGGAGCGTATGTAGAGGAATGTTCCTGTTGCGAGAACGCCGAAGAGCATGCCGATCCACTGAACTGAGACGGAGTGGGGGTCGTTCCAGAAGCGTTTGTATTCGATCTCAAACTCTCCGGTGTGGGTGATCATAATGGAGGGTTCAGTTGCGGTAAAGTATCGTGATACAAGTCTATCTGTGATATGCTTGGGAGGCATATCTGCCAGAATCTCGTCGAGACTAGGCTGTACTCTTCCTGAGCCTAGAAGCATGGGAACCTGACTCTGAGCTTGATCCGTGATGCCCAGATCTGTAGACTCATTTGTCTCATCGAGATGCTCACGGATAGAATCGACCTATAGCATGTTAATCTTATTTCTTCGAAAAGACTGAAACCTTACCTCATTGCAAATAGCAGACCAATGACTGCTAGAAACATAAATAGTCTCATTCGGATTGGCCATCATTCGTCCAGGCTTGACTTCCGTACTTTCTCCACTGCCGCTAGAAGACTGCAGCGAACCCTGCAACGAACCATGCGTGATGTAAGTGCTAGCAGGGCTCTTGATACTCGGCGAATCAGAAGAAGGACCCTGCTGCTGAGCAGGCAACTGGTTGACAATAGATCCCAAGAGCTGCTCAAGATGACGAACTCGATCATTTAAGTCAGTCTGTCGATTATCTCTCCTCTGCTGCGCAGCTACGCGTCCTCGTGGCCACGGGGCATATTGACAAGAGACATTTCTCGCAACGCAATTGCTGCATGGTTCATCGCGATCACATTTCAATCTGGCCTCCACTATTAGCTCTGTCTCCACAAGTCAAAGTAAGCACATACTTTCGTTGACGACAAGAACTACACGACAGAGTCGCACGGACAGGTTGTTGCTGCATATTGAAGACAGGCAAGAGTTTAAGTGAGAAATTAGAAGGATTCCTAGTGCAGCATCGGGATATTTTAAGCTTATCTCCCGTTGATGCTCAAGCTTACGTCACGTGTGAAATCTGACGATCTGGCTACTCTTTTGGACCGATGATCCGTCTTTTACTTCCGCGTTATGTTACTGTACAAGCTTGGCAGGTGAAATGTCTTGTTCAATGGATACTCTATCCTATGGTTCCGGTTGGTTCATCGGAGTAAGCGAAATGGTCAGGGATCTCAGTTAGGCGTAGGGCTGACTGCTAGGGCTGAGCTCAGTCTGCCTGACCATGCGCTGGCCTCAAACAATTGGCGCATAGAATTTCATCCTATTCTCCGGATCCCACTTCTTCTTGAGTTTCTTGAGTTTCTCAATGCGCCAAGCTTCATGACCATACATATCCTCCAGTGATTCATCACCATGCGCATAATTAACATACGCACGTAAATGCTCCGGCTCATCACTAGCCTCGAGCAACAAACCCCTCAGTTTCCGCCCATGCTCCTGCGCCAATGCATCCAGCGTAGCATTGGGCTTATACTGGATAACCGACGTGATCAAGATCTCGTCATCACGGTGAGGAAATGCTGACTTGGCTGCATCGACCGCTTTGACGCCTTGGGTAGAGTAACCCTCCAGCAGAAAGAATGAGCCGGCAAGTTCGGGAACGCGATGGGAGATTTCGGCGATGGAGTCGTAAACCTTACGGACGGCGGGGGGATTGTAGGATTTGAGACCGATCGGGTAGCGAAGACTTGTGGAGCCTTTTGCACAGGCGACTGTGTCTTCGCCCATGAGGGTGACCTGGGCGAGTTCGGGCATTGGGACTGCGTCTGCGTTGACGTTTATAGGACCTATGTCGTGGAGAGGCTTGGCGTATTCGCGCGCTTCTTCGACTGTGCCATCTGAGATGATGGCGTACCAGATAATGGGCTACAAAGAATTAGTCAAGATTTCATCTCTAGAAAGTTTCTCACCTTATCTGGGTCAATCTCTGGGATGTTGACGATGTAAATCCAATGGGTCATATGTGGTGGTTGGTTCTTCATCATCTTGTTCGTCAACTCAAAGATCTCTTCAAGCTTATCACCCAAGAAGATAAAAACCTCATAAGACCATTTCGGGTTTTTAACGTCGTAGATGCGGTACTGCCATTCTGTGACGATACCAAAGTTGTGTCCTGCTCCGCGTAGACCCCAGAAGAGGTCGGGATTAGAGTCTTCAGAAGCTGTCACGGCTTCACCATTAGGGAGTACTACTCTTGCAGAGATGACTTGATCGGAGGCAACTCCATACTGGCCCTGTAGCCATCCGTGGCCTCCACCAAGGATAGGTGCTGATAAGCCGACGCACTCACAGATACCGGTGACTTATTCCTGTTAGCTTCGATACCAAGACTGGTAGAGGACCTCACCTGTTTGCTTCTTTGCTGCCCACAAAGTATCGACGACCTTCTTTACACTGGCTCCTCCACTGATAGTCGCAGACTTTCCATCTTCAACAAGCTTAACTTCATTCATGCCACGAATATCAACGACGATGGCATCTTTTGCGAACTGCAACGCCTCAGTTGCTCCATGTCCACCTGATCGCGCAAGGAAGGGTATTCCGTTCTCATTCGCATAACGGATCTATCTCAAGTTAACAAAAGCCACACAACTTACTTAACCACTTACTGTCTCCTGCACATCAGCCTCTGTAAACGCCGTCACAACGGCTCCAGCTTGAGGTGCATGCCAGTCACGCCATCGACTAATCAGGCCTCCAAACCCAGCATCGTTGGGTAGTGTTATCGATGCGTTGGGAGATAGCTTGGACGATAGGTCCGACCAGGCGGCAAGAGATACGAGGCCAATGTTGCCGAGCATCTTCTGAGGAGATGGTGCTTTGTTTAGCATCCAAGACGCGCCTGCTGCGATGACTTCCATTGTGATGAATGGCAAATGTTGTGCAAGATATATGAGATTTATTGAGGCGTTGTCTTCATAAATGTTTCTGTGAGACTAACAATTAAGTCCGTTCCGCTGAATCCGGATGAGCTGCTGATGTGAGATTCGAAACCACGAGGACCAATGAACACAGCCTGTGTCCGAAGCTTTGAGCACTATAAACACAGATCATGTCCGCTTTAGAGGATTCGAGCGTATTCATGGTTGTCAGATTAGGTGATGATTCGTTGTCGGTAAAACAGCGTTGTCCGAATGCGCGTGTTGAAGACTTCGTTGCCACTTTCAATGCTGCAGTCATCCTTTTTGACGGGGAATATCGCATTCAATCGCATATTATTGGGTGAAAAAACAATCTCTTATATCTTGACAACAAGAAACTATAGACAAAGGATTAAAAGATGACACGCTGTCAGCCCTATACGTCAGAAGCCCAGCGTACCGTAAACACCCGTAGAATATTGCCAGATCATATCCACTGTCATCCAGACGAATATCTCCCTCTCTCTACAGATAAGGTTGCTTATACCTTATTCAACCCCAGAACCTCACTAATCTCATCAGTATCAGCATGATCCCTCGAATGCTTCATTCGATGACACCAAGTAACAACCCTCTCCTCTCCCTCCCCCTCAAACATAAACTCCCCGCCCTGCAAATTCGGCGCACCAGAAGAAAACACCGGGTATCCTTGCATGAATCTCCAAATCGCCAGCTTAATCGACCAATACGCAGCATAAGCATACGAATGAGGCATATAATTATTCGGCGGCCCATCTTTCCATGTCTTGATCATACCCAGAGTGCTGTATATCTTCTCGGAGGGCTCTGTGTAGATGGGATATTGCCAGCCTGTTTCTTGACGGTACATTTCTATTTGCTTTGGGTCGCCGTGGCCGACAATGATTATTGCTGTGTTGAGCTTTTGGAGCTTTTCTGGGGTGGCGTTTTCGACGAGCCATTTGGTGTAATGGACACATGACTGATATGTTAGTGGGAGGTCAGTATTGACGAGAGGCACTTACGCAGCAGTAGAAATGGCGGACAAAGACGACGAGAACACGTTTTGGCAGGTCTGGTCTTTTGTAGATGCTTCTGAAGGTATGTTTCTTGCCCTCTTCATCAAAGACCTCAATCGCGTCGGCGGCCGTTAGCGCACTTGCGCTTGGTGGGTCGTCGTTGACATTTTCGTTGGCATACTCCCGACCTTGGGGGATTTCACAAGAATTACTCATGGTGAATGTTGAAAGTCGATGAAGTTTTGCGATGAGCAAAATGAAGGTGAGATTGATGATGAGGATGAGGTGGCACAGCATGGCATCCAAGCGCTGATGGAACGCACTGACGTCAGCACTAAATCCTCCAACCTCCAAGGTCAAATGGCGATCAATCCTTTGAATTGTTTATCTCCCAGGTGATTTTCAGAAGAATTATCCTCCAAGGCTTAGGCTACAGAAATAAAGTAGCCTAATGACTAGCCTAAGCTTGCATAAGATGACTAAATTATGTGGTCTCTTATGCTTACGCCGGCCAATTCTTCTGATACCACGACATCTCCTCTGCTCAAAGACCAGCGATACTTTCTGCAAAAGAACATGAACTGTTGTGATAGTAAGAATGACAAATGATCGACCGCTCATGTGGGTTCTCTTTCTCAATCAAGAACAATCCTAACATTCTCCTTCCAAACATTCCTCGGCATCTTCAACGAATTGATATGCTGCGACTTATTCTCAAACCCGATTCCCAGCGTGCACAGAATGTCGAGATTCTCATCAATGCCCAGCTCTCGTTTGATAATGTCCGGATATCCAGTTGGAGCAGCCGAAACCTGAGTTCCCAAACCCTTCTCAGTCAACAGCAAAAGAAGGGTCTGTAGATAAATTCCAACAGATAGGATATCGCCCTTGTTGAGCTCCTTGTCGATGGATATAACCGCCACTATCGGAGCGTTATAAAATTTGAAGTTGTCAATCAGAGTCTTCTTCATGGCCTCCGTGTCTCCACGAGGAATGTCATAACCATTCGGTCCATACACGTGGTGTCCCAGTTCGGAGCGATAACGACTATACGAGTCAGGAATAGCATCAACCTTGAGTTCCTCCCCATTCTGAAAAGCTTCGACAAGAGCAGCAGATAGACGCTTCAAAGGCGCGCCAGACGTCAACGTCACTCTCCAAGGTTGGATATTCGTGGAAGAAGGCGCATGCTGAGCGACACTGAAACATTCTTCGATAATGTTCATGGGGACTTTTTGACCGGTGCAAAAGGCGCGAGTGCTGTGACGGTCTAGGATTGTGTTTGCGACAGCGTCGCGAGCTGAGTGGATTTCATGACGTTGGAAAGTTTGTTCTGTAGACATTGTGGATTTGCGATCTGAGTGTTCGTTGTTTGGACAGCCGAAAGCGTGCGGTCTTGCGTTTTTGAGACTCAAAGACATATTGGTGATAGGGTTCAGTTGATTCGAGCCACTGGGAACATGTCATGGATATTTCTATATATGCTACAGTCTGCGACGCTGGCTTCGGACATAAGTTGTCGAAACTCAATACTAGCTCGATTACGCACTGAGGATACTGCTAATATCTTCTCTATCCAAGCAAGTCAACGTATTTTGGACCGGATCTTCGGCCGAATCAAAACACCTTCGATTCGTCCGAGTCGTTATTTCTCATCTTCTCGTAAGCAGGATTCGGCTGTAACATCTGCTGACAAATGCAGCCCTCCCACAGGGAAGTATGACTGCCGCGAATAGTATGCATCGTCTCGCCCCAGAAGTATAACCTTATCTCACGAGCTATTGTAACGTGAGAAATGTCGACTAAGTCCGAAAATGTGACTTCGGAGTTAACGCTCCTGACCTATGGTAGGGTTAGTAATCGTTGAAGCTGAAATATTGAGAAACGTCGGCGGCGGATGTATGGAATCGCGGCTAATAGCTTGTAAATGTCGGCTTTTAGCTGTTAATCTACTCCAGTAGGCAATAAACACGATGAGGATAGTATGATACAATGTCTGCCGTAGGGCAAATCTTGAAACCCACCAAAATAGTTCACCAGATCGTGCGGAAGATCTCCTCCACTAGTGTTCGGAAGTCACAGTAGCCGTTTAGTCAGACCGAACACACGGAACAGACCCTTTATTCTTATCACAATCTAATCACGACGCTCGCACTAACCTTCGCCTAGCGTACCGATCATACTCATTTGCAGGGTCGCGGGGGCTGTCAATGTGATGCCCAACCCAACACTGACTTTGGCCAGCCCTATCACGTGTATGGTTCCGGCTTCCAAATTCTGCAAAAGAGATGGTATCTACTTCCAGTCGATCGTCGCGTCGCTAGTAGTACCTTGAGGGGAAATGCATCCACAAATACGTTGTCAAAAGCAAGCAACTCAGAAATGTTCCAGGGCCCGCTGATCAAATGAATTTGCCGGATTCAAACCTCCGGGCGCGATATCTATCGTTGCTTCTTTTCTGTCATGAGATGAGGAATAGCCGTTCCCATATCCGTAGCTTGATTCTCATCAGAACTCATGACGTTGTTCACATGGGTGAGACAAGGGCGGTCCATCGCCGTTGCCCATATTCTGCCAGATTCGTGGTATCCATCCAGAGCCTCCAGCCTGGTGCCCAAGCCAAGATATCATCTGGTTACGAATTCATCCCCATGATAATTACATGTCAACCGTAGACCCTTGCTACTTGCGTCATACATACTACCGTATATCCGCAAGCGTTCCTGGCAGATGTCCCGTCGAACAAGCTTCGGCATTCCCCTTCAATTACCGTAACCCCCATCATCGGGAAAATACCAATAAAAAAGAATATCAAAGCTCAAGCAAGAATTTTCTAGACAGCCAAGATCTGGGTCCACTGTATCAAAATACCCACGTAACATTCGGGGAGTTTGTTCAGCTCGTATCCCTGGTATGTAGGAGCAAACAACCCGGCACAGGAACAAAAACTCTGAACAAGAGTCATTGGGCACTCCTTTGGACGAAAGGGTTCCTGAAAAAAGTAGGCTCGATGAATATCACATCCTTTAAAAGGCGAATCTTTTCGATCGCGGCCCGTTTTACTATCATCTGGCAGGTGGCGGTTCCACTGTCAGAGATTTAGCCGCGCTAAACCTTGTAACTGCGGTTCCATAGTCCACCAAGGGGAGAGAAACCTCCGGGCGACCACCAGTTTTGTGGAGAGGAGTTAACGTCATGGTGATAAGGGCGTCGCCTGAAAGCAAGACTTATAAAACTGTTTTTACCTAGTCCTCAGAGAAACAGTATTAACATTATCATCGTTTGTTGGTATTCAATATGCCTGGACCGCAAGAGCAGAATCACGATTACTTTTCAAAGCCAACTACTCCTTCAACACCAGGCCAAGTCCATCTCGGCAATGTCGCAAATCGTATTCCCAGCACTATTTCGGACCGAGAAGGTACAGACCGGTCAAAATCGACAAACTCTAGACATCGTGTTCTCCATGGGTTACCCTCAAGGTTCTCATCGCGTATAAGTCGACGACCGGCGACGTCCAACAGAGGTTTTTCAAGAATGTCTAGTGAAGGCACTGCCACTCGTCCTACAGCGCCGCAACATTCTTCACACCATCACACTTATGCACCCGCGGAAGATGGGTACTACCAGGAGAACCCTTGGTTTGGAGAGCAGGATAAGAAACCTATCTTTAGTCTTGGAAAGCCTCTTCCTCATAAGGTGAGGCGCAAGGTGTTGAAGCCGATCAAGCCTGATGGAAAGATTGATGAAGAGATGGCGATTGTGAAGGAGGAGTCTGCGAATGAAACCCATCCTGGATATACTTCCCGGACTAATTCCGGACAACCCTACCGGATGCAAACGCAGAGCAGTCTTCAGTCGCGCGATATGCAACGACAACAGAGTCGGACTACGGCAGCTGGAGTTGCACACAACGACAAACGAAATGATGCTGGTCAGCCGGTATTTGACTACGTCCCCAGCGAAGCACAGGCTACCCCTGGACATCGCGATCCTGCTTCAAGAGTGGAATCAAGACAAGATCGTAACACCTCTCAGCCCGAGCACAAGGTCGATGGCGAGCCATTGGGTCACCAAGAGAAGCCTTGTGTGGAATCGGGTGAGGCGGATCCTAATGAGATGAGAAACTGGTGGGCAAGGATACGCGCCAGACATCCCGAACCACTCGCCGAATTCCTTGCAACAGCCGTAGCCATATTCCTGGGTCTCACGGGTACTCTATCAGTCAACCTATCCGCCAAACAGTCACAGCCTTACGGTACATACGAGACATCATGCTGGGCATGGGGTTTCGCCTGGATGTTCGGCATCTACCTCGGCGGCGGTGTCTCGGGTGCACACATGAACCCAGCCATTTCCCTCTCCCTATCCATCTTCCGCGGCTTTCCCTGGAAGCAATGCGGCATCTACATAATCGCCCAATTCGTTGCAAGCATCGTCGCTGGAGCATTAGCCTACGCGATGTATGCTGACTCAATTAGTTACGTTGATCCTGACATGACAGGAATGTCCATGACATTCTTCTCCACGCCTCGAGAATGGGTTTCTCTAAAATCTGCATTCTTCAATCAAGTCGTCGGCAGCGCAATCATGATGATCGCCGTCTTTGCCCTCGGTGACGACCAAAACAATCCCCCTGGTGCTGGAATGCACGCTTTAGTCCTGGGTTTCCTTGTTACGACTCTCAAGTTCACTCTGGGCTACAACATTGGTTCTGCTCTGAACCCTGCTTCTGACTTTGGGCCTCGTGTTATTGCGTATGCTGTTGGATATCGACAGGAAAACGTATTTCATAGTGGATGGTGGTTTTATGGACCTTGGGCTGCGACGCTCATAGGTTCTATTCTGGGATGTGCGCTTTATGATAGTTTTGTGTTTGTGGGAAGTGAGAGCCCTGTCAACTTTAGATTTGACAAGAGGGTTAAAAAGCTATTACAATAGACATAGACATATAGATTAGCGATTCATGATAGACCATTTTATCCTTTCACCTTCACAGGCTTGTGAAATCCAATCTTTTGAGCTTAGTCGCCAAATCGTAGCTTACTTATGTTATCGTGAAGTGATGTACAAGCTGACACCAGACCGATTATTCCTGACAGCAAGAGCAACGCTGACTTAGCCAGTCCACCCATAGAGCTTAAAGATGGAATGCCATTTCCCAGGCTATTTGTCACGGTGAGTAGACTGATCGCTCCATCAACCCGGTACCACATCAGAGAAGATGTCAGTAGCGCTGATTCGGATGCTTTAGCAACTCTCCGACCTATTCAGCCGATCAGTCAGCTTTCTCTTCATAGTCGCGTCCAATTATACTCACTGCTTCTATAGAACACTTCCCTTACACAGAGTGTGAAAATGGCTATCCACGCCTCGCTGATCTGGGGAGACTCCCTGCTTTGCTGGAATCCGATAGCCGCCAAACTTTCACAAGCCATGTGCAGACCCAGGTCTATTCGAGATGTCGCAAGGAAAAGGCAAACTGCATTTTCCAGTACTACAGCTTTATGAGAATGGATGTCATTTCTGTGTAGACATTTGGTAAGAAGTATGACTAGGAGTGTGATGGCATCAGTGAGTATGTTGTTGACGCTGTGCATGTCGTTTGTTGAAAAAGAAAATTGCATGTCAGCAGGTCGCTCAGCCACGGTTAGAGCGAGGAGTAGAATATTCGATACAAGACTAAGAGTGATAATCTTTATATTATGATCGAAGACTGATGGTCCTGCAAGCTCAGGTATGTTCGCTGGTTGGTGTTCCATGTTACGAATCTTGGAAGACATATGAGGGCAATTTAAGAGTTGTTTAGTACTATAAAGCTAATTCTTTTAATAAAATAAAATCATTTTTGTTCTCTTATGTAGCAAATCTCTCTTCCGATTGTATCACCCAATTCGCGTGAAGTTGCGCAATGGATGAGGCTGTGCAATATTGGTCCTGCGGACTAGGACTTTTCTTACATGCCAAGACCAAAAGTTCCGATCGCATTCGTACTCACACATGGCAAAAATTGTAACATTTTCGGATCAAGAAACGACGAACTTTCATGGATCGCCAAGGTGCTTTACGGAAGATGAGTGTTGATGATCTTCTCTTGGGCACAGACCTCGTGCTGACTCATCCATTTCTTACCGCCCCAAATCTCCAGCCCCTCCTTTTTCATCTTCATTTCAGGACATCTCATCAATTCTCATCGAGTCTCATCAATTCTTATCAATCATCATAACGTGTAACAATGCCGCCGCCTCAATTATTCATCAATCCTCCTCTGCTCAACTCAGCGACACCATGGGCCACCGATCTCAAAGATCTCATGGGAATCGCGCTATCTCCATCGACGGGCGCTATCACGACCCGCACATCTCTTATCAATGGCTTCAACCATCAACACCATCAACATCAATACCTGTTTTTCAATCCTGCTTCCATGGATCCAGATAAAGGCACTTCTTCGGATCAAACACCGCCGAAGGATCCAGATGTGGAGGCTAGGGGCAATTTGGGGTTTGACGATGATACATCTGAAAAGACCCGTAAATCGTACTCCACGGGCAGCTTGAACACTCTGGGCTACAGTCCTATCCCTCTCGATGGGTATCTCGACATGTTGAACGAGATCGCTCGTCGACTTCCGAATTTGAAAAAGACGTTCATTGTTAGCGTTACTGGATCGCCGGAGGATATCCAAGAGAGCTACAGGCGAATCGAACATGCTTCTCGAGACGTTCCTTTTCCCTTGGCTATGGAAGTCAACTTGAGCTGTCCCAATATTCCTGGTGCGCCACCGCCAGCTTACGATGGCGCTGCTCTCGAAAGGTATCTTGCTCTGCTGCCGCAACGTCCTACACTGCCGATTGGAATCAAAACTCCACCGTATACACACCACGGACAGTTTGTGACCGTCATTCAAACATTGCAGAAGGCAGCTTCCTCAATCAGCTTCATCACCGCCACAAACACTCTCGGCTCGTGTCTTATTCTTCAACAAGACGGAAGTTCCCAACTGCCTGGTACAGGCATAGGTGGTATGGGCGGACCATCTCTGCATCCTCTGGCTCTCGGAAATGTGGACACTTTACGAAGAATGCTGGACCAGGTGCCTGAATTGAGTCATGTACAGATCATTGGTGTTGGTGGAGTCCGCGATGGAGACGGGTGGCGGAGGATGAGAACGGTTGGGGCTTATGCTGTTGCGGTGGGGACAGGTCTGGGGAAGCAGGGGCCAGGCGTGTTTGAGAGGATCGAAAGGGATCTCCAAGGTAATGGGGATGTCACTGAGTCGAAGCTGTGAGTGGTGGCTTTCTGGGGGGTCTCAATCAAGCAGAGATCGACTTGAATGTTGCATTTCACGGGCGACAGTGGGACTTGTATATTCATTTGAACGTAGCAACGCTTGCATTAAACATTTCTAAATCTAACATCTAAACATTTATAATCTATACATCTCCTCTATAAACTCCTTAAGAAGAGTTGGAGTTGTCGGCGCAAGACCAGGCAGCAGATCCACCGTTGACACGGTAAGAGTCGGCAATTTCCTTGACGGATCCGTAGGTACCTCCAACCATGAGGAAGGTGCCGAGAAGCATGACGAAGCCACACCAGACAACCATCATGGTCCATTTGGTAGTGCGCTGAGACTTGTCCTTGGTCCAGTTGTCGTAGAGCCAGAGAGCACCGAAGAGCTGCATGCACTGCAGGGTTCCGAGAAGGGCACCGACGAGAGAGACGAGACCGCCGAAGACGGGAATACCACTGGCGATGACATAAGCGATGAGAGCCATGCCGAAGGTGCAGCTCAGCCAGACGGCCCAGTGGGTGAAGGAGTTGGAAGTAAGGTGCTTGGAGCCACGGAGAAGACGGACGAAGAAGTACTTGGCAGGGACCTATTGTGATTTGTTAGACATGGTTTAATGATTGGATTGTGATGGTTTGACTTACGTGAGTGTAGAGGGTGGCAGAGACAACGAGACCGGGAAGAGCAATACCGTAGCTGATCTTCTTGATGACCTTGCCAGCGGATCCAAGAGCGGGAGAAGCGACGTAGGTACCGCAGTAGTAGTAGACAACGATGCCAACAACGACGTAGACGATGGTGACGACAGTCTGGCAAAGGATAAGAGCCTTCTTGTAGTGCTTGGGCTCACGCATCTCAGCAGCGATGGGGAAGAAGACGGGAGTACCGCAGTAGGCGAAGATGAAAGCAGAGATAGCAGACATGGCCTGGGCGAAGGTAGGAGTGTTGAAGAGCTTGTAGTCGGAAACCCAGACACCATCTTGGGGAGCGAGGTCAGGGCGGTCCTGAATACCGACAGCGACGGTGACGATGAAGATGGAGACGATCAAAGTAACGAGACCGACCCAAGCAAGCCAAGAAACACGGTCCAGAGTTCGGATGGAAGCGGTAAGGAAAGCAACAACCATGGCAACAGCGACGAAGACAGCAGTGCAAGTTCCATGCTCAGACAGAGAGTTGAGAGCAATTGAGAGACCAAGCATAGCAGAGCCGGCGATACAGATGGTGAGAAGCATGTAAGAGATACCGTAGAACTCCTTTCCGAAGCGTCCAAAGACAAGACCAGCGGCGTCGTCGATACCGTAGACTTCAGGGTGACGGCGCTTGAAGTTGCCAACGATGTAGTCGGACCAGGTGGTGATGACGGCGATGGTAAGCATGCAGATGATACCGGGGATGAGACCGAGGGCGTCGAAGGAGGCGGGGATGGATAGGACTCCGAGACCGATTTGGGACTTCATCATGAGGACTGATGTTCCGAGCCAGCCAACCTGAGCATGTTAGTTAAGATCCCAGTAGTGTTGTGCTGTTGGTGGTGAACATACGTTACGGTAGTTGGGACCGTCTTCTGTGATGGTACCAAAGACAGCATCGTTGGTAACACCGGCTTCCTCGCCATGGTGCTTGGTAGGCTCAGGGGCCTGGTTCTCCGAGTCGTAGTGGCTCATGTTTGCGTATAGATTAGGATGACGAGAAAAGACTGGAGTTCCAAGTCATTACATTCCGGGGGGATGGTTATATATACGTAAACAACAAAGATTCTAGCCCATTAGCATCTGGGGTAGTCTAGCCCATTAGTCTTCGGTTTTCCCAGCATTGATTGTTACTACCGTACGTAAAAGAGTTTGGTTTGACGATCGCTTTGCCCCCATACCCCAAACTGACTCGCATCTCCGTTTATGGGTCCCTGGTGGAGAATTTACCAGAGATAGGCCCCATGGGGGGGAGGAAGAAAGACTCACTGCACTGAATGCTCGGCGGGCCGAGTTCGTAGCTTATCTTACACGGGCTGCCCTTGACGAAAAATGGAGTCTTATCGCCGTTGTGTTGGTAGTGTCGTAAAAAGCTGAGCCGTCGAATGCCGGATGTAATCAAATTTTTCCTGCAGAGTTTGTCGCGCCTTAACCAGAAAGGGTAGTACATCTAGTCCGGTTGCAGTCTAGAGGGATATCCTCGGCGGATCTTCTCCAACTCAGCTGGCGGCTATTCTCGCTCCAAAAAGAGACGTCGAGACTCTCCAACTCCCTGGGTCTAGTAATCTAGTTTAAACTTGCCCCGAATCCATTCTCTGGAGGAATCATTCCTGGGAACATGAATCTCGGGGCCCCGGAGACGTTGTAGTTTTTCGTACGTAAAATCAACATGGGGAGTCGTGTCATGTTGACGAGAATCTGGAGAGTTGGTAAGTCTGATGACTTTTCCCCAACTTTTCAAGTGCGGAGAAATTGTACTGTGCATGTTATTTCTCCAAACTTGACGCCATATCCGCTCTTGGAGTGCGCGCTCTCGGCTCGGAGGAGGGGGATGTGAACATGGGAGAGGAACGGCACTTGTCGCCGTCTCCACTTGCGTCTACGGTCGGCCCGAGTCTATGATGATTCTGATAATGAAGTAGAAGAGAAGGATTATCACTATCACTATCATCAATATCAACATGTTATCTCTAGACATAAACTCACATCATGTTTATCTCCCTTCATCCTTGAAACCTCATCCACAAAAAGCTTTGAACATCTCAGCTTCCACCACATGTTCAATCCCATGTTGCCTCTCTTCCTTGCTGGTGGAGTACATAAACAGTGGGAATCACCGCGCACGTTGACCTTGAACATCTAGACCCAACGGCGCCCTCCATGTCTCTGTACGTAAAAGAAACCTCGCGAAACATAATAACGTTGACCACATGTTTTTCTTGGCGATAAAGACAGTCCCCATGGGGAAGATGTTCGGTCTCCATACTATAAACCTGCGATGATCATCTGCTCTTGTGACATGTCTTCTCTTGCCGCCGTCAAACATGAGGTTTAAGAGAAAAAACCTGATTATCTGATGCTACTAACCGCGTGCAGATTAAGCTTGTAAATAAGAAAGGGATAAAAGGTTGCAAGCTAAAAGGATCTGCCTCACCCGAAGAAAGCCAGCCGCGGTACGGTGCCGGTTACTCCAATTTCTTGGTCTCCGACCTACTGTGCCCAACAGATATCACTCATTATCAGGCACATTACCTACCTAGTACATACAGGAGAAAGTGTTAATGACCTGCCAAGACAAGTATATTTCACTCAATCCATCGCCTGATAATGGTCGGTCATACCGGTGTGCACGCGCCACTGCAACTTCGGGTCCGCGGTACACATTCACCTCACTGCCACACTGTACCTCTACCACTAGCACATCAAATTTTCCATCAGCCGCGCTAGTAATGCAATGCACCTTTTCTTCTAGAAGGCCTGGATTTAATTACTATTGGTCAAATAAATAATCGTCTCTCGGGAAGATGCCGCGAGTAACTGCAATGGGAATTTTATCGTCGTCATTCATGCAAGGGCACGACGTCGAAGGCGGCCGCACGTGGGAAAAAAAGATCAGCATTCTTTTTTCTCTGTTCGGTTGGTAGAAGAGTGGTTGTGTTCGCTACGCGTCGGCTTTGGCAAGTTCATTTCCCTTGGAATGAAAAGTCAATCACGATTCAACAACACCGAGTTATTTCCTTGACCGGTGTGAAATCCGAAGCTATACCTCGTAAATACTGCCTGCACACTGACCATAAGGCTGATACAGCTAAGATTCCATGCCCAGAATCCGTGCATGCAGTATTACGGAGTAGACGGACTCTTGCACAGACTGTGGGGAGAAGCACTGCTTCGCTTCGATATCTCTTCTCTGTGATTACCAATGCTTTCGAGATCTAGACCGTTTGGGCAGTTTTTGTGTCCATCTGTTGAGTAAATGGGCCGATTTCACGTGCTCCACCGCCGCTCGTCCCTTTGGGCCGGGATACCCCCTTTTTCTACCCAAGATAAACGAGACGCGTTGATGACAGTTTGTTAATTGTTTGAGATAGAAGGGAAGGGATATTGGTTGGTACTGTGGCGCGAGCTGAAACCGCGATGGCTTTGGAGGCTGTGTGATGGGATTCGCGCGGAGAATTGATCATGTTATGGTTGAAGGAGCAATATTTCTCTGAATCAATATACTCAAGCAAAGAGTTGTATGAGCGACATTATTATCACGAGTGATAACAATTTGTTCTGTGTCTTGTTGTACCATGTGGAGTTGTTCAAGCCAATATCTGGTGGTGGTGGTTGCGATCCGTGGAAATTCGAATACGCAACAGGTCAACATTCGAAATGTCAATCGGCTATCTCGGAAAACACTTTGACTGCATGCAATTAAAAGTGAAACACGCACGTATGGAGATTGCATGCGATCCATTCCTCTCAGCTTAGACAATTTCCGTTGATGCGGACCTGTCGATCATCAACTTTGCTCCTCATCCTACCCTAAACCTTTTCGCAAGCAAAGGTCGCCAACACTCCGGGAATCTGGATGAGCCAATGAGGGCTCGATCTCATGAATTTCATGGGTTAAACATAGTGCCGTAGAAACCCAGATTTAAGATTCGTTGTCGTCAGTGTTTAAAGAATTGGCCACAAATAGCATACAAGCTACTTTGTGGACCTCATCCAAGTTGATAACAGCACTTGGACTATTTTGTTTTGACAGCCTAAGACTTGGATAATAACTCTTCTGTAATGTTTCTGGCCAGTGGGATCTCGATCGCATATTTACTATGGGAATTGGTGAGAAAGCTATAGAATGCTTGGCTCAAGATACGTAATTCATCTGATGGCATTGTTGCAAAGCTGGCAAACTCACTATGACGTCAACCATGCAAAACGCCAAACCGGTTGAGCCTCAACCACCAAAAACGTGGGAATCTTGAACAACAGAACATCATCATACCTACCTATTCATGAGCAAAAAGGAAACAAAAATGTCCAACGATTTGACGAACCCAGCTGCGAAGCCAGTGCCAAGTGGTCACCGATGGATTCTTTTCGTCTCGGGTCCCACGGCTTCTGGCAAGACTTCAGTTGCAAAGTATCTGGCCGATGAGCTGGATCTCAAATTTGTAGAGGGAGATGATGTATGTTTCTGGCAAACATCCTCCAAAACGATATACTGACCTTTCGAAAGTTCCACCCCAAATCAAATGTCGACAAAATGAGCCGCGGTGAAGGCCTCACCGACGCAGACCGGAAAGGTTGGTTGGAGGCGCTTCACGAGCACGCATTGCATCACCCCAAAGGCCCAGGCACCGAACATCTCGTCGTCACATGTTCCGCACTGAAGCGCCAATACCGAGATCTTCTTCGCGAAGGATCCGAAAAGGCGGGTGATCTGCGCGTGCACTTTTTGCATCTTGACGCGCCGGAGGAAGTCCTTACGAAGAGAGCTGCGGCGAGGAAGGGTCATTTTGCCGGACCGGCGTTGGTGCATAGTCAATTTGAGGCATTGGAACGGCCAGGGAGCGATGAGACTGATGTCATAACTGTTAGTGTTGATCAGACGGTCGAGGAAGTGCAGAAAGAGGCGTTGGAGAGGGTTGCGGGATTGTTAGATGAGGATCCTGAGTGATAAGATAGTAGTAGAATGTTCCAAAGTAAAATAACAGAAATACACCACTTTCTCTGTGAGGAAGAAGGCCACCGTGCCAAGCAAAAAGATGCCAAGCCAGGACCTAGAAATGGCAAAAAACATACAACAGCGG
>NW_022158084.1:0-7984 GCF_003316985.1 Fusarium coffeatum
CCCCCCCCCCCCCCCCCCTTGCTTTTTTCTTGTTATCTTCTCTTCCTCCCACCATCCACCAGCTACACACTACTCATTGCACAGTTGACAAAACAAAATGTAAGCAAATCTGCCCCTACTTTTTTACTATCTTTCACAGCTGCTAACATACGTTCGTAGTTCCGAACCTCAAACCATCGCCCTCCGCCCCGCTCTTGCCGATCAACAAGACGCCCTCCGACGTTGCCAAGCTGCCGCTGCTGGCCGAGCCACTTTGGCCGAATGGCAGTGCGCTCTGTCTGACTGGCAGGAAACTCAAGCCACCATTGTGGCTATCCGTCAAGGTGCGGACAAAGAGCTGGAAAGATTGAATAGCTAGGTCTAGCGCCTGAACCTTATGTGAGGGCAAGGCTGGGTTTGCAACGGAGTCATAATGCAGGGTGGAAAGTGTATTTCTGCAAATGTTACAATGGAAAGGTTCGGGAAACGCTCGCCCACAGGGAAAATCTGTTGCTGGATATCATGTCATTGGTCTCTACTGATCCTTTTAACTTCCGAGGGTACTGGATAGAACAAAGCTTCCCTCGTCGATTAAGGTTACAAGTCCAGGGCTTCTATTTTGAGTTATAAGACTTTATTGATCCAATTATTCTTTGGTAAGTGTGATGTTTGCTTCTAAGTGTAGCCCGCCGTATCTCCTTTGGCTTGACCCTAAACACCATCGAACACTGAGACTTCGACATCACCCAACCGAACTAGAGATGGCTAGTAACAAAATCTCTGGGGTGGCTTACCAGTCGAGAATCAACTGGAAATTGCTCGTTTCTTGCCGAGTGTCGGCAGGAAGTGCAGCGAGCTCGCCACAGTTTGCTCGGCTTGGCAATCCATTATCGAACCGCTCAACTTTGCAGAGAGCAGCCTGACGCTACTACGTGTTGGGGTACCGATCTATACAACATTTTGTTTCGAAAGAGACATCTCGTCCGCTATGTCTGGTTTCGCGTGGAGCTGAGGCGATACGATTGCACAAGATGTACCGGCGAAGATGACAGCTTGTGGGGCATGGATTCTGCTGATAAAGACATCATTAAGGATGCATTTCACACTTTGTTTACGAGACTGAGCACCTGGGAGCCTCGCGGTGACTTGGTACTCGACATCAGTGTCTATTCACCCAGTGACAACAAGCACTGGTTCAAGTACCTCACCTTTTGCTCAGATACAGATGTTCCCAAGTGCCCATCCGAACACGAGTTACACGTTCCGGCTCATGGCTGGACCGACGGACATCAAACTAAGGCTCCTATCGATGACGCTATCGAATGTACGTTTGATGAGATAATGGAACAGCGACCCTTCCCCGATGAGCCAACAGAGATGGTGGAGGAATCTCCCTTCGGTACCCGTCGTGGGCAAGGTCCTTCTTCGCCAGCAAACCCGTCGAAGATGGAAGCAGACGGCCCTCGCCAACATGTTGACACGGCTCCCGAACATGCAGGACCTCTGTTACGAACCCTGGAGAGAATGGGATAATATCAATGAGATACATATCAGTGAGCGTAAGTGCTTCACCAATCCCCGGTAATGCAGCCGCTAACTGACTTGTAACAGGGACCCAGACGCTTATTGAATCATTTGCTCCGACGCAGTTGTGCAATTTGACAATATTCGAGAACTTCAACGAAACCTACCCAGAAATCTACTCGACAAAGTCCTTCCCTGTTGACGCTATCAGGGTGCCGGATCTAGCCGTGAGCCAAAAGCTCGCCCGCGCTAGCTTGCTCCTCACGAGACTATCCGCTTCTTTCCTGGTTGACGCTATTCACTTCTTCCAAGCGTGTCGAGGGTCTTGGAGGTGGTATAAACTGACTTGTCTAGAGCTAACGTCGGGGATCCTTACCGCAGATGCGAACCCAGAGGATATAAACAGGATGCTCCAAAGTGCCGCGGAAGCAGCGTTACAAATGCCGAAACTGGAGACGATGGAGATTTGGAACGGTAGACGGGGTGTGGCATTCGATATGAGAGGGCTCGGGATGGGCAACCAGCTATGATCACTGTACGAGGGACGTGGGGCCATGGTCTATCGCCTGCGGTTAGGAGGGCTTGGGATAGAGTTGCGCGTGAGACGCTCGAGGTACGAAGTTCCTTGATTGATCCGAGCACGATCGAGTGTCATGGCGATGCGATCCGCGAGTTGAGGCTTTCAGCAGAGGTCGTTCGACCTGTCTCGCTGCAACAAATCCTCATTGAAAATCGGTTGCAGGCAAAATAGCAATATTATCCCCCTTGTAGCAGGTAGTTTTGCCTTCTAGCTAATAATCCGCAGCACAATCAAGTCTTCTATCTTTTTCCGTGTATCTCTAATTCCTTACCTCAGTCCAAGGCGGGACGAAGTAGTAAACAAGACCATGTACAATACAAGCAATACCATCGGCAACCCTAGGATAGTTATTAGTATATATCGAAGGATCAGAAGCAATATACGCATACCAGTGAATCCAGTGCCCTCCTGAAAATCTACTACCAACAAAAGCACCCATACACCTAGCAGGATTCAACCCTGCGCCACCATACCCATATCTCGTAAAAGCAGTAGCGAAACTCATCGTCCCGACACTAAGACCTACAAGGAATGGCCCCAGCGAAGGACCAACAACCTTAGCCTGTCTTGGATCCAAACCCACACCAAAAGCAAGGAACAAAAGAAGTGTAGCAGATACAAGTTCAACAACAAAGATTTCACGAGGCGGCACCACATCTGTGTATAACCAGCACCCTCCAACCTTAAAATCTCTACTTCCCCAGCTCGCTCTGACCAACAGTCCAGCCAAAGCACTGCCACCAGCTTGGGCAGAGATGTACAGGACCATACGTGGAAGTGAGCAGAGTCTGGCACAAAATGTCGCAAACGTGATCAGAGGGTTGAAATGTGCGCCTGATACGGCGCCAAAGGCGGTAATGAAGAGTGTTACAAACAAGAAATTGAGGATACCGCCGATCAATGGCCCAACAAACGCAGCGTTGTCGAAATTGCCTAATTGAGCTGTCGGTCTTGTAGGAATCGCGTCGGGTGAAGCATTCGCCCATATAGTGATGTAGACAAACATCAATGTGCCTGTAAGTAGTCAGCCACGTTTCGGAAACAGAGGTTTCAGGTCCCTGTTACCGATTCCTTCTATCAGAGCTGCTTTCCACAAATTGACATTCGTTATCGGGCGCATATCAATCAATTCGCTAAATGACATGTGAGGCGTAGCATCGGGTTGATGTTCTAGTATTTTCTGATCTTCCAAAGTTGTGCCATCGACCACGCATGCTTGGTTGGCACCAAGTCTTCCGGCGAAAGGTGGGTTGTTGCTTTGGTATCGCGGGTTCAGAGGCTCGGTGCTCGGCCGTGATTCGATATCGCGGCCATTGCTTGACGTTTGGCGTGCGGTGATTGCCATGGTTGTAGCGACGGTTATGATTAAAGGTCCTTCTATCGGAGTACGGCTCTTGAAATTGATACACTCCTCTTCTTCATTTTTGCAATTACTTTTGTGGGAGTTAGCCAGAAGTTCAAGCTTTTAAAAGCAATTGGAAGGTTCCAAGTAATCCTTTCTTATATAAGATCCTGTAATTCTGACTACCTAATGACAAAGGCTGACTAAATTTAAATCTAGGCTAGGATTAGCCAGTTCTCTATACATTGTTGAGAATTGTCGGCCGCCATTTCGGAACATACGAGGTTGGACCCCACTAACGTAGCTTATAAAGCACAACACGCCGGATACATGGCATTTGCTTAATCTTTCATCCAACTTGATAAATTAATATACCCCAATAGCCTCGCCAACAACACTTCGGAAAACGCCTTCAGGGTCAAACTTCTCACGAACAGCTTTAAATCGAGAAATGTGCTGTCACATATCCATTAGCATTTTGCCATACCACCAACTGGAGGTAAGCTTACATCAGGGTCCAGGTTCTTGGCAGATCGCTCAAATACCTCTCTTGTATTCTTCGTCCAATGCGGACGGGAAGGGAATTCATCGATGAGTACTTCCGCGAGTTTGTGATCTGTATCTTGTCAGCTGCAACTCTTCCCTTTCTAAACCCAACTTACAAAACGGCTCATTGTATCGCAATCCATCGCCGATGTTAGGTTTATACGATGGAAAATCCAGCATGATAACACCCTTATCCCAGTCCGCCCCATCAGCTGTACCGTACGTAACTTGCCCAAGAAGGTCAAAGTACGGTTTTCCAAATTTGATGTTAATACCACTTCTGTAGGTCGAAGCCATGAACTTGAGTTTCTTAGCTTCAGCGTCAAAAAGCTGACGTACACGTTTCAGCATCGCATTGGCCTGGGTAATAGGAAAGGCGAGCTCCAATGTGTACCCGTGAATACCGTACTCCCACACGGGCTTCTGGTCAGGGTATAAACCACCGATCAGAACGTCATAGTTCCACCCGTAGACAGGCCATTTGGTGATGGGTTCGTTGCTTGTCTTTTCTCGAAAGTTGGGGTTTTCCCATTGTCCGAAAAGGATTTCTTCGGCGAGGAGGTTTGATAAGGACGCGCCTTTTCCGGTGTTCCATATGGCTTGTATAGCGCCGGCTTCGAGTTTGGTGATGGAGAATGTGTTTTGGAAGCCTTCTTGGTCGCTTTTGTTGGTGGGAATGACGTCGTAGTATCGCCAGTGAAATTTCTTCTTGTGAGGCCACCACTATTTCCGGTAAGCATACATTCCATAAAGGATGGTCAGTACTTACCCAGAAGTTGGCTGTAGCGTAAGGCGCAATCATGCCATAGATATCGCCATTCAGAACTTCGGACTCGTCAAGTGTCTTCTGGTCGGCGTAGACTTTAAAGTCAGGATAGATCTTGAACTTCATCCTGACGATGACGCCCAGGAGTCCGAGGGATGTCGAGGCAGCAAGCCAGTCATCGCTATCGTCGCGCTCGAGATGTCGCAACTTACCATTACCATCGACGATGTCCATCTCCAAAACACCAGCAGCGACCATAGAGTCCTCTCTAATGGACGATCGATGAGCGCCCATGGCCACACATCCAGCCAAAGTGATATTCCAATTGACAAGGGTATACCCCGCCGACGCACCACGATCATGCAGATACTCGGCGAGTTGAAGGAACGTCACTCCCGCCTCAATCATGACAGTGCCAGCCTCGAGGTCCAGATCATAAATGTTATTGACGTTCTCTGTACGTACAATGACAGTATTTGGATCATCAGAACACATTGTGTCGTACCACATGTGTGCTTTTCCAGAGGCGCGTATTTTCTGACCTGCTTGGATGGCATTTTGGACGATGTTTTGGATGTCCTTCACGCTGGCGGCATCGTGGACGGCGGAAACGTTGTTGCAGGCTGGGAAGCCGGGGCCGTCGAAGGTGTTGTATGGCTCAGCGATAGAGCCCACGACAAGGCTCAGTATAGCCAGAGATTTTTTGAGAGCCATGATTGCAAGACGGTTCCTCACATTGAGGGGTGAGTAACTACTAGATCAGCTGCAATGATGAGGCTTTTTAAGCAATGAGAAGTCTGGGAATCGCAAGGCACAGCACCCAAAAGTCTTTTCCATGTGAAATAAGAGCCGAGTAAGAGACAAGCTTCCGCCCAGTGTTGCATCCGTAGAGTGATTTAGTGACGATCAATTGAGTCAGGTGATGGAATAGACTTCAATCACAACGTGCTTTAGGCAGGTATATCGGCTAGAATGTTACATTACGCGGGGTATGCACCAAGACTTGTCAAAACATCACTTCATAACTCGAATTGGAGAGAGCTGTGCCTTAATGGGTTCCAAAATTGGTAGCCGCTGGGTAGGACTCACCGCGGGAGTGTACATGACCCTGGTAGTATATGCCGGTCTGTTAATATTACCCCGCGTTTTGATCAAGGCACACAAGCGATCGGATCCCTGTTCGACGTCGATTTTCTATTGAGGCATTGGTGGTAATTATAGCTTATGAATCGAAAAAGTCCAGTCTGTTCTCCCGCAGTCCCTCATTCATTCTCCCTCCCAGTGCGTCACTGATAGAGACAGTTGAAACACAGCTAATTCGTAGCTACCACAAAAGGTCCACATCTCGCTTCCCAAAGCTCTCTAGCTCTCTGTATCATCTCCCAATCGTTATTCCCATGCATGGCGTTCGTAATGATCCAAGCATGCGCAGCCATAGCTGCTCGTGGCGAATTGACCAGCCCCTGTCGTGCGACGGCATCCATCGTGATCAGATTATAATCCGCCACACTGTTCGTCACTTCACTGAACAGGGTTGCATAAGTACGTCCTCTGCCGTCGGTATTGTACCAAACTTGGTACAAGTCCTGAGCAAAATACGAGTACAGGTCTGTGGCAGTCTGAGGACAGTCCAGATCATGTAGGATAGGCCCAAGGCTGAATGCCCAGATACCTTCTGTAAAAGCGACGAGCACTTCTCTCCCGTATGGGTTGATGTCGGTGACCTCAGTGTGATTGAATGTGTTTTCGGGGAACTTGGATAGGAGTTTCATGACGGGTTTCCAGGCTGCGGCTGAGGTGCGGGCGTTTTGGGCTTGTGTTCGGTATGTCTCCCTAGCACTGAGGGCTTCACGGATGAGAGACTCAATATCCCTCCAGGTTTGGTCGGGGAGAAAGATTGCCATTTTTGAATTGTGAAATAATGGGTTGTCGAGTGAAGTAAATGATTCAATCCATTGATGCCCACTTGATGACCCGATCACGCACCAGAAGGATGATAGAAGCAGTAAGAAGGGTGCCACAACAAGACGGGATACGTTGTGTTTTTCAACTTGCAAGCTCAAGCAGAGATATGCGCCCTTAGGTCATCATGGATGTTCAGCTTTCTTTTAATCCTACCTGACTGCTAATGAAAGAGATGTTTATGCTGTTACAGTCTAGCTATAGGGTTGCAAGATAAGCATAACTACATCGCCCCACCAATGACATTGCTCCACGTGAGTCTAACCGCATTTCAGCTAGCGTCCAGACCAATGATAAGCTCAATCGCCGAGACTTGGAGGTGGTCAGCAGAGCTGGTTTCTCAATGAAGTTATTTCGCTCAGTAGCTATGTGAACCCTTCTTACGTGTAGCTGCGCAGAATACTACACAGAGTTCCGAATCCATCGGCGATCAGGATGGGAAAAATGAGAATATCCATACCCATGATCCGATCCTGCAACGATTTATCCGCCTTGGCCGTCTTGGCAGACCCAGATTTCATCATATACCCGAGTATACATTGGCTCGCCATTGGAGTCTGATCCATCGCGTAGAATTATCACATCACCTCTCACATCGTCTGTGGAAAGTGGCCAGTAAGAGTTATGTTGCTGGCAGAGCCGCACATTTGAATTGCCCATTTGGACCGCACGATGAAGGATGAAGGATTGAGAGAATTTTCGCACTCACTTGTGATCATTCGCCACGGTTAAGTCTCTTCCAGGGTGGTATTGCTTATCTCTAGCATATGGCCAGGACATGGAACTACTTGCGAAGCAGCATAGCACCAGCGGTTCTAAGACAGTCGTTATGGTCTCTCTATGTTAGTACGAAGCAAAGAACATAGTGGATGTAACATGATGACTGTATAACTATCACCACGTACTATGAATCGGGGCTCTTGCAATCAGAATACTATTTTGAGCAACAGATATCTGGTAATTGGTATGTTCCGCTGTAAGTGGCTTGTAGCAATCTAAAGGATTATCTTGGCAGTGGCTCCTGTTCCTGCAGTAGTAGGAGCCTCATCCCAGAACAGCAGTTTAGCCAAGATTACAGCCCCCAATGATAACGCCCAAGACCTGCCTAATCGAGACTTACTTATCTTTCCTCAAAGAAAATGTCCAGCAGGTCAAATATAAAACTCTATGATAATAACACGAATAATTTAGAATACCACCCTTATTCGTAGCAATTCTACCGCTACAGTCCTTCATTTTACTACACAGTCACTCTTTAGTCCTTCTTTTCTTTTCTTTTTTTTTT
>NW_022158085.1:0-1975 GCF_003316985.1 Fusarium coffeatum
TTAGCTTAATAGCTATTAATAATACTTCTTTACTTAAATACCTTCTATTTACTATTAAGAGATGTAATATTAATATATTACTTAGTACTATGCCCTATAACTCTGTTAAATATAAACTTAGAATAGATTAGTTTACCTGTTTAGAAACCTAACTATTATATAAGAGGGGTATTTAACTAGCTTTAAAATTAATCTTTTTCTTAATTTTCTTTTAAATTAGGAAAATCTTAGCTTTTTTTAGGTATTTCCTTAATTTCCTTATTTAATCTATTAATTAATTCCTTTTTAAGACCTTTAATATCTTATAATTCCTAGCTTTTTAGTAAAATAAGCTATTTAACTAATTATAATCTAATTTATAACTAGTTTTTTATAATAATATTACTATAAATAGAAAGGATCCTCTTAATAGAAGTAAAAGTAGTAAAAATAGCTAAATAGTATATAGCTAATATAGTAATAATAGAATAATAAAAAGTATTAGCTTTTTACTAAGTAGTAGAACTAATTTGTATTAATTATATTAGTTTCTTTTCTTATTTAAATTAATATATAATAGAATAATAAGAAAATAATAAAAATATAGTAGGAAAGTAAAATAATAAAATAACTTACTAGTAGATTATAAATTTCTTTTCTTTAATATAAGTTTATATTTTACTATTAATAATACTATTAATAACACTTAGTTATATACATTAGCTAAGGTAATAGTAAAGGTTAAGGAGGGTACATAACCTATTATATAACCTAGATTAATTAAACTATTAATAAGCTGGTTATTATTTTTAACTTTAGGTAACCTTAACTCTAACTTTTACTAATAATACAGCACAAATAACATATAAACACAATCCCTTTTTAAAACCTTATGCGCCCGAGTTTTTCCCCCTAGAACGCCGTACGCAGGCGTATTAGTAAGTTATCACCATTGATACTGACCTTATCCTTTTCGGCTTTTGACTGATATAGCTAACTCATGGTCCCGGGCTACAACAAGGCCGATCATTATCTGCAAAGGTAGTTAACTATTATCCTAACCTACTCTTATAGTAAGATAAACTATATATAGTAGTCTATTTAATAACTAGGGTTAATAGTATAGAGGAATTACTTATTATTATAGCTAAGATACTTATTAGTAGCTATTTTCCTAGCTAGCCCTTTTAATATAGTTATTTCTTTATTTAGGAATTATATATAATTCCCTTACTAAAATAGCTAAAGAAGCTTATAGCTAAAGGCTACTAGCTTAACCTTCTATAGAACTAGGTTAGAATTAGGTATAACTAAGACTAAGGCTACTTAGAAGATATCTATATTCTATAGAAGTAGCTATAGGGCTTCTTTAATCTTTATAAGCTTAAGGTATATATTATCTTTATAATAGTAAACCCTTATAGGTATAATACTAGTATACCT
This sequence comes from Fusarium coffeatum, assembly GCF_003316985.1. Taxonomy (NCBI): domain Eukaryota; kingdom Fungi; phylum Ascomycota; class Sordariomycetes; order Hypocreales; family Nectriaceae; genus Fusarium; species Fusarium coffeatum. The sequence goes on from NW_022158085.1 coordinate 1,423, forward strand.
TACTAGAATTAATATAGCTATAAAATAGGTTAGTAGTATAGAGTAATAGGTAGGGTTTAGGGGTTTATTAACTTACTATATATAATATTAGGTATAGTTATAGGAGGAAGAAAGGGGGCTAAGCTACTATACCTTATATAGTAGCCTTTTATATATATAAGTTATAGCTATGTTAGTAATAGTTAGAGTTTAGTTAATATAGGTAACTTTAGATAAGATAAGCCTATGCTTTAACCTACCCTAGAGGGGTTAACTATGAATTATAAGTTATATTTCTTAATAAGACTAGTATAACTAGAATATAATTCTAAGTTATAATTAGGGTTTAAATTAATTACCTTAAACTAACTAAAGAAAGTAAAAGAATATAACTTATTAGTTAACCCTTTAGTTAGCTAATAAGTATTTTCTTATAATTTCTTAATACTATAAAATATTAATTAAGGGTTTTCTTTTTATATATTAAATATAAAGAAACTTACTATTTATATTCCCTAGTATATAGACTTTTTATATTTTTTACTATAGTAGTATAGTAATATAAAAGACCCCC
>NW_022158086.1:0-2627 GCF_003316985.1 Fusarium coffeatum
CTTCCCCCCCCCCCGTTGGTCGCGACCTTGATTCTCACACCAACACCATCATTCTCTGCTCGCACAACTCAGACCTAAGAGAAGGGAAACATACAGACACAAAATGCTGGACTCGTTCGAAATATTGACGACCTCAGGTGTCGTCGTCTGGTCGCGCACATACACGCCCATCAATCCTTCCATCATCAACAACTTCATCGCGGATACTTTTATCGAAGAGAAGAGTGGCGCCATTGCACTCAGTGACTCTAGATCAGCAGCAGTCAATCCCCCCTATAAGAGCGACCAGCACACTCTCAAGTGGACTCTTGTCAAAGAATTGGGCATTATTTTCGTTGTGAGTATTTGATCTTACTTGTCATGATGGCTTCTTGCCCCCCGATTCTCGGCGCTGACGTCCCCACCTCTCTTAGGCTGTCTACCGATCCCTCCTCCACCTCTCATGGGTTGACAGGCTCGTCGATAATATCAAGACCATTTTTGTCAAGCTCTACGGCGAACAATTAACGAAGCCGCATACCACCCTTGTTGAATGCCATGCTTTTGATGAATATTTCGACGTGCAACTCGAGGAGCTAGACCAAACTAGTACCAAGGGTCCCTCTACCACCATCACGGCCGGCGCAGTCCCATTGGAAGAGGAAATCATCTCAGATAACACTGGCGACGAACCTCCTGTTGCCCCCGGTCTAACATACCGAGGACGTCACCTCAATGGACCTCAGGATGCCCTGTCCGCCGACGAGTCTACCCCTGCCTTGACGCCAAACGGTTCGCGACCCGGCACACCAAGCAACCACCTTCTTGTCGCCAAGGGCGGCCCAATAGCCAAGATCTCGCGACGTGCGCGCAAAGCCAAGAACCAAACATCCGCTCCCGCCTCTTCCGGGGACGAGGCGCCCCGAAAGAAGAAGACTACCACCAAGAAAGGGCGTAAGTGGGACGCCGATGGCTTCGCGGATGAGGATGATGACGTGCAGCTTGACTACTCCGCAAAGGCGCACGCTACCAGCGATTCAGAGGCTGAAGGGCGATCGACTGCAGTGGATGAAATTGACTCCAATACATGGGGCTCGACATCAAAGGGCAAGTTCGTGTTGAAGGACTTGGGTGACGAGGTACACGAGATCTTGGCCTCGGAAGCGGAGAAGGCGGCGGGAGCAAAGTCACAATCCAAGTCTGGTCTTTTGGGATCTGGCGTCAGTGCCATCAGTGGTCTCTTCCGCAATGTTGTCGGAGGCAAGACTTTGACCAAGGAGGACCTCGACAAGGCTATGAAGGGTATGGAGGAGCACTTATTACAGAAGAACGTAGCCCGAGAGGCTGCCGTGCGATTGTGCGAAGGCGTAGAGAAGGAATTGGTAGGCGTCAAGACTGGCAGTTTCGAGAGTACGTTGGATCTAAATTCGATTAAACCCCCCATACTGACAAGTATCATAGGTATCAACGCCAGGATCCAAGCCGCTATGGAAGCCTCATTAACAAAGATGCTCACTCCCACGTCGTCGCTCGATCTTCTCCGCGAGATCGACGCCATTACCGCTCCCCCTGTAACATCTCTCCGCAAGGCCCGCCCATATGTCATGTCCATTGTCGGTGTCAACGGCGTCGGCAAATCCACCAACCTTTCCAAGATCTGCTTCTTCCTTCTCCAGAACAAGTACAAGGTTCTCATTGCTGCCGGTGATACTTTCCGTTCTGGTGCTGTCGAGCAACTTGCTGTTCACGTTCGCAACCTTAAGGAGCTGACGGCCCGTGAAGGTGGTCGTGTCGAGCTCTACCAGAAGGGTTACGGCAAAGACGCCGCCACTGTTGCGAAGGATGCTGTGAGTCATGCTGCTCAGGAGGGCTATGACGTCGTCCTCATCGATACAGCCGGTAGAAGGCATAATGACCAACGTCTTATGTCGTCTCTTGAGAAGTTTGCCAAGTTCGCTCAGCCCGACAAGATTCTCATGGTTGGCGAGGTAAGTCCCCCATCTTCTCGCACTTCACTGCTCATTGACTAATCACTCAATAAGGCTCTTGTTGGCACCGACTCAGTCGCGCAAGCTCGAAACTTCAATGCTGCTTTTGGCGCTGTCCGCACGCTAGATGGCTTCATTATCTCCAAGTGTGATACGGTTGGCGACATGGTAGGCACTCTAGTTAGTCTCGTTCATGCAACCAACGTCCCGGTCCTTTTTGTTGGTGTCGGTCAGCACTATTCGGATCTGCGCAACTTCTCTGTGAAATGGGCTGTAGAGAAGCTTCTGAGCAATCACTAATATCCATGTTACGTATGTCGGACAACAGCGACTTATCACGGATCTTCTTGGCCATGCCTGGGTATCCTTAATGAAATAAAAGAAACCTTCTCGTTCTGACATTACACATTTTATACCCATTGTTCAACTGCTAGGTGACACATCATGTCCAGACCAATACATTATATCTTGTTCCAATTCCTTTTTGAGTAAATTATGATTATGTACAACAAGCAATCATGTAGAGTGCATTGTCGCGTCGAAGTGATGTCTATCACACCTCCATGGAAGCGACCGTAAGGGGTACCAAAATATCAAAAAAAAAGAAAACGCAAATTCCGCAGTCTGTTGCCTGATTTTTGTCCTTCTTTTTTTTTTTTT
>NW_022158087.1:0-6346 GCF_003316985.1 Fusarium coffeatum
ATACCGCACATCTGCTGGGCAATCATAACTGTGAATGCAGCAAGTGTCGCTCTTCGAACTCGGGGGGCAGTAAACAGCTGCGTAAATCGTGTGGCATAGGTTGTCTTTCCGGTCAAATGCTCCTCAATCTCAAGCTGGCAACTAATGTAGTACATGTCTCTTGCAACTTGGATAGGATCATGACGGAGCTTTAGCATAGCTTTCCATGCTTCGGGGTATCGGTTCTTCTTCATGTACCAGCGCGGCGACTCAGGACAGAAGTAGATGAGAAGCATAAGGGGAATGGCAGGGATACAAGGAGCGCCAAGCATGAGACGCCAATTCATATCTCCCTCAAGATGGAAAATGCCCAGGTTGAAAGCTGTTCCAAGGAAGATGCCAAAGGCTGTCCACATTTGCCACGACATAACGAGTGCGCCACGGACAGCAGCCGGAGCATTCTCAGCAGCGTAGATAGGAACCGTAGAACCTTTGACCCCCATTCCGACGCCCATAAGGATTCGACAGACGAGGAAATGTTGCCATCTCTGACAGAAGGTAGAGCCAATAGTGGGCCATATACAGAGATGCGCAGCAAGGAAGATGACTCCTCGACGACCCAAGAGGTTATTGATGGGATCTGACAACCAGCATCCTATGAATGCAGACCCAAGATACGGTCCTGCGTTTACAAGGCCCACAAGTAGTTTATCCCTCGTACTGTCACTGTCTATCCCAAAGACCTTTGGGAAGAAGATGTTCGCACCGTTGGAACCAGTCTGATCCCAGCCTTGCACAGCAGCGCCGATGGAACATACTGCGATGGTGAGAATAATACGACGAGGTAGAGCCCAACGATGTGTGGTTTCACGCTTGAGATGGTATAACTCTGCTGCTGTGAGCGCGTAGTCGCCTGTGAGGTGAGCTGCGTCGTTAGGGTTTTGGGCTACTAGGGCGCCTTTCTGGAGGATAATCATGTGCTCTGTGAGATCCTTCCTATGGGCCCATTCGACAACGTCGGCGAGGAGTTGTTCTCTTGGAATGCCATGGAGGGGGTTCTTGATCCTGATATTGTTAGAGAGGGGGGTCATAGGAAGGAGTGGATGGGCATACTTGGCTTCGAGATTGGCTTCAGTATCAGTCTTGGTGTTGATTCTCACATCATCGACACCTGACACTTTTGGCGCGATATCGTTATCATCTTCTTTTCTCGGGTCCTTCTTCGTGGAAGTTACATGAGCCAGGTCTGCGTGTTCGATTTCTTCGGCCATCGTAGTCTTGTCGAATACTTGTTATAAAAAGCGAAAGTGGTCAGGGAGAAGTCACTCACCAGGAACAGCACACAAACAAGTTACCAAGGAATATGCTATATATCATCCTCTCAGTTATTGCCCGTCTAATTACGTCTTTATACTCTACACTGACATCAATTGTCGCGCCATGGTCTACCAGGGAGCACAACACTGGCTGTCTCTTCGTAGCCCACTCCCAGATAGCCATCAAATACAGGCCTAGGAGACAATATTGCTGTCATTCTATGAGCAGTGCACCCTTTTTGCCCGTTTACTGCCATTATGACTGGCTGCCGTGGATTGCTTTTCCAATAGAGTTGTAGGTGGCTGAGTGCAATGTTCTCCGGTCCGATAGATCCCACCTACTTGTTTCTGAAGCAACGACATGCCTTGATGGCACATCAAGGCTCTTAACAAACAACGCCCATGGAACTTATGTGTTTCTTATACAGTAGATAGATCCAGATAACATGTGATACCTCATAGTGCATGGTACCTGGCCTTTCCAAACGTCATAGTGGCGTCGCACTACCTCGAGCTTTCACAAGTCCTACCCAGCTCTAGAACGGAATCCATGTAACTGTAGAAACATGGTCAAAGTAGAATTTGTTTCTGTGCCAGTCTGTGCCAGTCTGTGGTACAAAAGGCTTCCATATGGAGCTCTCGATCGGTCAGCATATGGCTTGTTTATCTGCTCGTTATGGCATCACAAGTCGGAAGATTACAACTCTCGCCATGTAGAAGCGATACACCAAAAGAATCAAGGTTACCAATTCGACAATCTATTACATTAACCCCAGTAACTCCATTTAGTAGCTATGAATTAAGCAATTGTGTCCCAAGCACCACCAACACCCCTCTGATACTGCGCCATAAGAAGGTCACATGCCTCAGCACCTCTTTCGATCGTCATCAGAATAGCAAAACAAGAACCAGAGCCTTGTCCACCATGCCCAATGCCAGCGTCAATTTCAACTCTATCCATCAGGTTCAGCTCTTGCAGAACCAGAGACAGACGACGGGCTTGCCGTTTTCGCTGCCTGTACGGTCAGAGGTCCATCCAACCTCATTCAAGCTCTTCTCGATTTCCTTCTCCTCGTCTCCGTTGAACGAATATCCCTTGTACCATTTTCCATTGCCCCCACTGTATAGCTCGAAGCACTTATTCTTCTTGGGGTTGGGATTAGTACAGCCGAAGCCTTTGAGCAAATCACCCAACTTGGTGCTGGTAGGGACGTGTGAAGCAATGAAGGGAATTTGCGCATTAGCATCGAGCTGCCAGGGCGGGGTTTCACTCTTGAACACATGAACCTTGGTGTGCTCGGCTGGGAAGAAGTAGTTGTAGCCTGGTTCGCAACCCACGCCGCCAGTAGAATTGGTCATCTGGGCGGCAGGCATTTGGGTGTCGATTTGCGGATGAGGCTGGGCTTGCCGAGGCAGGATGTTCCCAGTACCGTTGGGTTGGTTTGCGTAGGTCATCGGACTTTGGAACCCTGCGACAGGTCCCTGGGGAACAACGTATGCAGGCTGGCCATATGCGGCACCGCCAGGATACATGACACCGTAAGGAGTAGAGACTAGACCAAAGTTATAGCCGGGCCCGCCAACATAGGGGATATAGGGTTGACCTTGTGTGGGAACAGGTACACCTGCGGGAGCACCATTGGGCCGAGTTCCCCTGGAATCACGGCCACTAACGGGATTCCATCCACCAGACATGATGAATGTTCGAAGGAAGGAAGGGAATGTTAGGAAGTGGATTCAGTAAAGTGGCTGCCAGGTATGAACCCAGCGACGAACTTGAGGGTTGAAAGAAGCGTTCCAGTAACCAGGAACTTGACCTTGTCGAGCTGGATCCCACACTGGTGGTGCAGTATAGGACGAGGTCTGATTCCAATGAGGGTAGAACTGTTGAGCTTGAGGTGTCTGGTTGATATGCTGATAGTCAAAGGCGTTGTTGCTATCGTAATGACTTGGTCGTTCTGAGAAATAGATGTCTAAGGGAAGTTAGACAGAGTGCGAGGTGAGAGGGTTTATATAGATGACTTTGTGACTTGAATAACTGCTGTTGACAGCAATTTCAGTACTTACCTGATGCAGTGTCTGTCTCCTCAGCGTCGCTCTCTGCTAGTGAAGAGCTACTCTCGCTATCAGTTGTCTCGTCGTCAGAATCCGCGTCAGTGCCCAGGTAGCCAAAGAAGATCTTGGTACTCCAAAGAACGTTGTCGTGGCGGTCGTAGAAGGCTCCAACGATGATCCAGGCCCAGAGAGGAGAATTATGGGATGTTGCGAGATGCTGCGTAATGATAAGCTTGGTCGCGGGTGCAGGAAGGTTGACGTCCTCGATTGTCCGACAAGTAATCGGCCCGTTGTTAGACATGGAGGACTGATCTGCGGTAACGACTCTGACGACGAGCTGAGTAACTTGGTGAACGACTGGTTGAAAAGAAGAATTCCGAAGCACAGCGAAGTTCTGTAATTTATGCCATTGAGTGGCACTAGTCTTGACATGAACAACTTCATACCCTGGGCTATGAATCAGCTCGAAAGCATAGCCGATGTCATGTGAACGTCTGTGGGCTCTGATTAAACGGCCGCAAACAAGCGCAAACCAGTATCATCCTGATGAACTGGGTCTGATTCAGCAGCTATTGCGTCAAACATGGGCAGCTGTGACAAGACAAACCGTGATACAAGGTTTTTGTTGATGCATTAAAGCTGTCAGAACGAACTTTGACATATCGGCTGTGAAACATAAAGTGGACGAACGGGACGTCGTGGGTCGTGCATCACACATGAACACGGCACAGCCTGAACTGCTGACTGGTACCCAATCACTTGACTGGTATTGGAGATGATTGTCAGCCTACTAGAGCAGTGATTGCCTGGCTCGCCAAACCAGCTGGATTGTAAGCATTGAATCAGATCGGCAGACATCGGCAGATGAACCAGTAACAGAGAAAGAGCAATGCGGTAACCTAATTGTAGATACCATAGTTCAAGCGAGTTGTCTGAAAGCCGAGGTCAAAAATAAGTTCAATTCAAAGCAACTCCATGCTCTTTCGCCAGTATAATGATTTAGAATATATAGTAGGAAATTATTGACCGTAGTCGATGTGACATGTGAGCAAGGTTGGTTCTGTAGGAACCAATATATCTTCTGGTCAACACTGGTTATTTGGCACCAGAGTTACCGTCAAGCGACAGTGGAAGAACCGCAGCTTGTGATATTCAACAACAAAGTCTGCTGGCTTATTCTTCGTCACTTGTAGATTCAACAACTCGAACTCCACCACCCTTTTTAGCCGATTCAATCTCCCGTTTCTGCTGTTGCTGTTGTAGTTTCCCGACTTCGTTCACCAAGCCCTTCAGATAGACTTCAGCCTGAACGGTAGCGCTGTATGCAGCTGGGGTCCAGCTCCAAATGTTCCGCTTGTGGATATCCGCGCCCGCCGCCAGCAGCGTTCGCAGTACCAGCAGGTTTCCGTTTCCGCTTGCAAAATGCAGTGCTGTGTTACCTTCAACATCTGCGCGGCGGACTGCCTCATAAGGTCCACCGGGAACGTGAGTGAGAAGGAGTTGCAGTATGGTGTCATGTCCTCCAAGACTAGCCTCCATCACAGCATCACGACCTCGAACATCGCGACGAAGAATGCATGTTTTATCGTGTTCGCAGAGAATTTGGACGACTTCGGTATGTCCGCCAGCTGCAGCGAGCATTAAAGCGGTTTGGTGGCTTTCGTTCAGAGCAGGGCAGGGGTCTTCGTGACCGAGCTGTATGAGTACTTCGCAGACTTCGTGGTGACCTAGCGAAGCTGCTAGGTGCATGTTCGAGTTGGACTGGCCGGAAGGAGAGGAATCGGGATTCAGGAGGTAATTCGGGTGTGTCTTGAGGATTCGACGTAGAAGGGTCGCATCGTTGGCGTGGATTGCCCGACGGACACGAATAGATGGTTCAATCCTGGGGTTCGTTAGTTGGGTGTGAATGATGTCGAGGCTAGTGCATCTCACATGGTGGAGGATGACTGGTCATGACGGTTGCGATTGGGTCAGAGCATGTCGCGCCGTCACGAAAAACGAGATCGCTATAGAAGAACAAAGGAAAGAGAGTATATAGGGCGAGTACAAAGAGAAAAAGACGTTGTGTAAAAGAAACCGCTGAATGGAATATAGGAAAGGAGAACGAAAGAGGGGGAAAGGAAGCAACAAAGTGGTGTTGTTGATAAGATCAAAGGAAAGCTTAAAGGTTCAGGCAGGTGCAAGTGCCCGCTTTCAGCTTAAGCAAGGTCTGGGCAGCTCCCGTCATGAAACAAGCCGCGTACCCCACATCAAATGCTTATACAGAGGCTGTTGATATGATGGTTTCCATAAAGCGATTGAAAGATATAGCAATATGTATGGATGATTGACATAATCGGCATACCTGATCCCGATTGTAATCCCTTTTTGAACAACACTTGTCTTGATATCCATTTTATCGTAGTAATCATGATTGACATGGAACGTGGGTCTGCGATGATGAAGCTCATGGAAGGTCGACTCCACTATTCTTAAGCGCTGTCAGATGCGTCTCGTCTCCTCAACACCAACACTACCCTGCAGTCAACATCAACTTTCCATTATTCCAACGTTAACACATTAAACCAAGATCTGAGGGGTTTCATGCTAACCTCGGAGAAAGAATGTGTTATTATTCTTATCTTTCCTATCCTTTTGATTAGAGGAAGCAACTGAGGAAGCTCGTCATCTTTCCTTCCCTCGTACCAGATGCCTCATGAGTATGAACAACTCATTACGTCTCTGAACCACCATCAGACATTTTCGCAACTGCGGACCTTTCCTCACTTGGGCACAGAAAAGCAAAGGTAACAAATACAATATTATCGAGCTGATTTAAAAGCTAGATATTATCACCACCGCAACGATCTGCCCCTGCGAGCTTCCCTCCTTTGAGACGTGGCATGTGATAAGGGGCATCATGATCTGTTTGGAGGAACAGTGTTACTCTTGCTGAATATAATGTCAGGCTTGGTGATCTTTTTCAACAAATCGTAAGCACGCCCGGTTAGCTCAAT